>NC_133575.1:19980000-20139537 GCF_048773025.1 Camelus bactrianus
GCATGAAAAGTATATTCAATCAGTTGAGACATGCCTCATCTGTACAATGAACAACTCCAACACCAGACACCCCAGAGGCCCCCAGATAAAGCCCATTCAGACCAGAGGGACATATCCTGGAAAAGACCGGCAGATTGATTTCACTATCATGCCAAGGGTACCAGACAATTTCAGGTATCTCTTGGTGCTAGTAGGCATGTTTTCTGGGTGGTTAGAAGCAGCACTCCCTGCTAGAACTGAAGTAACAGCATTACTCCAAGAAATAATCCCCAGGTTTTGGCTCCCAGGATCTCTACTAAGTGATAATGGTCCAGTATTTGTGTCTCAGTGATGAAGGGGATAACGAGTGCCCTGGGCATAAATTGGACCTCGCACTAAGTCTAAAGACCCCAATTATTGGGGAAAGTAGAGAGATCCAAAGAGACCTTGAAATGGCCCTTACCCAAGCTAGGTCATGAAACTCAAGATAATTGGATTAAGTTTCCTCCAACTGCCCTGCTCCACATGCCGTTAGCTGCAAGGGATAAATTAAAGCGCATTTGAACTCATGTATGGCAGACTCATTCCCCATGCCTGAGAGAAGGGACACCTTAACCCCCTTAAAATGGAACGACTCAAGTGTGCCCTCCAGGTAGGAGAAACCATGAAAGCTCTCATGGAATATGGTAACCAGGGGGCTGCCTGCACCTTCTGACCTGGCCCTCCACCTCTTCCAGGCAGGAGACTGTGCGCACCAAAAAACCTGGAAAGTCAGCAGCCTGCAAGACCAGCTCCCTCCTTAGGGGGCTGGACCCCACTCAGTGATCCTAACCAGCCCTCGGCCCTGAAGCTGCAGGGATCACTCCGTGGGGTCATCGCACTTGAGTGAAGAGGGCTCCTGAGCCCTAACCTCCAACCTGGGGCAACAGACCCCCTTGACTACTCGTGTGAACCTCTCTCTGACCTGAAGTTTCTGAAAAACAACCGAAGTGTGACCAGGGAGATTCAGGCTACGCACGGCAGTGAGCCTCCACGTCAAGGCACACTTCCCTGCAGACAAAAGACCAAGATAGCTTCATTTTTAGAAAAAATTTGACATGTGACCAGTACTCTCTTGCTGACATTTGGGCTGTGTATCTTAAATTGTCTGGTGTCCTTTGTCTCTAAAAGGTTAGACAAATGGAGGTTGCTTAGGGCTACAAATAGTTAGGCCTGGTGACAATTGCACATATCTAAAGGCAGCTGGGGAATTCTGCTCCTCTACCCCAGGTTGCGAAGATGCCCAAACTCAGCAGGAAGCAGTCACAGAAGACAGACCTGCACCCTTCAGTACCCCTGGAGAATGAGGAGGGAACGAAAGGCAGAGGAGGGATTTGTCACTGGCAAAGCCCATTAACAATTCTTGGGAAATATAAATAAAATCTGGGTAATAAAATAAAGTCTAACCTTTTTTTCCCTTTTCCTTTGTGCTTAGTCTAGTTTCACTGGCTCACAGGGTGCCATGGGCAGAGGCTGAGCACCTGGCACTTCAGATCAGCGTTCCTTGCACAAAATGGTTGTGGCTGCCTCATACAGGAGCACAGTGCCCAACACTGCAATTAAAGATGGCGGCGGCGGGCTGTGTGCAGAGACGCTGCTCCAGGCATTGCCATCTGGAAGGAGTGCAGCGAACCTCCGCCTGCGCCTGCGCCTGCACCTGTGCCCCGCCCCCACCTCCCTGCCCACGGCTTGCGGGGTTGGGATGGGGCCTATGCTCTGGAGCACAAGCTCCCACCTCTCCATTCTTTGATCAAAGAATGAAACTTCCTTTTTCTTCTGAACCGAACTCCACCTTACTCTATTGGTGTGAGCAACACTGGGCAGGAGGGCCCTTGCTGGATACCAACTTGGGAATGTCAGTGACAATACCTGCAAAAAATATGGACTAGGTGTGGTGGGAGAAACTCTAGGTAGCATCTAGCGATCAGGGTCCACTCTGTGTCCCATTGTCTCTGTCTCACCCAGCAAACATTTGTTTACCAAACATTTTGCTTTTCCATCTCCCTGTGATTTGCCTTCCTCCCCTCTGAAGTTCCAAACCACTACCCTCAACATACTTTTTTTTTCTTTAGCTGAAGATGGTATTTAAGGCCAGAGTTTCAACCATCTTGGTGAGTTACTCAGTTCTCCTGGGTCTCTCCCATGTGTAAATGTTTTTAATCTTTTGTTTCATTTTCTCCTGTTACTCTATCACCTTAATTTAATTCTTAGACCAGCCAGAGAAACCTAGAAAGGTAGAGGAAAATTTCTTCCTCCCCAGCACCTTCACTATAATGTTTGGTATTTTTGTTGTATACCACTGAAGTCTATCCAAAAACAAAACTACTAGTCTAACAGATCATGTTCAAGGGTGATACAAAATATATTTTTCATCTTGAACATTTTCAAATATTCAGTAAGAATAATCCTGATCTCCTCCTTTAAATGTTTTCCAAAAGTGGTTCCTTTTAATTCTTATTCATATGATTTCATTAATCTACATGTATAAGGGACCAAGCACAAATTGTGATTGATGTTTTTCATTCTGGGTCCTTTTTCAGTTTTGCAACCTGAAGCCTGTTCATTAAATATATTTGTTCACAACATACACCATGTATTTTGGCTTTAGTCCCAGCCAACTTCTTCCCATCCAAGTGTCTGCTTCCTTGTCACTGTCAGCCAGTTGTGGTCTCTGTAGACTAGGTTTTGTTTGACATAGCTCTACTTTTAGTTTAGGTTACTTTCTAAATCTGAAGTGTGAACAGTACCTTCTGTTCTTTTACATCCTCCCTAATATAAATGTTAAAATTATTATAGTTAAAATAAAAAGACAAAATATGTTCTTTACCAATAAATACATAAAGTTGACAGATGGTTTTATCAGCATCTTAAATCTTCTGGGTTTGATGAGTTATATTTGAAGCATAAACATCAATTATTTCTCTTGTCATGAAGCTATTAGAAATAGCCAGCCAGCTCTCATCAGCACTGATCTATGCATATTAGAATCTCAGAAGCATCTGATTTCATTATCAGCACCTGCTTTGGGTTCTACAAAGAATCCCAATCACATAACAATTTCCAAATGAAAACTGGCATATTGTATTTTATATATATATAAAAATAGAAAGTATTAATTTTTTGGAATTAAGCTGAGCTGATAATTTTAAAATTCTTATTATATTTTAGATGTCCCATTAACATAGATCATTTACTGATCAAAAAAATGCTCAATTTTCATGATCACAAATATTAAAATAGTTCCTTAAGTTCACTATTGTTCATAGAAAATAATATATCTTTGATACCATATTTCACCCTAGATGGATATTTTCCATAATTACTTTAAAAATTATGCTGTTTTCCCCTCTGCTGTATTGTAATTAAAAATGCACATACAGTTATACTACCTTCAAATTAAAACTATTCAATTAACTGGTAGATAAAATGGAACAGAATTAAATGAACATAGTGTTGAAAAGGAAATGGTGAGAGAAAATAAAATAATCCAGAGGAAAAAAACACAATAGTAAAAACAAAACTCACTAGAAGATGTGAATAGCAGAGTTGGGGAGGAAGAAATTTCCCTCTGCCTTTCTAGGTTCTTCTGGCTGGTCTAGGAATTCAACTGACATGAGACAGATTAACAGGAGAAAATCACACAAAAGTTTAAAAACATGTAGACATGGGAGAGACCCAGAAAAACTGAGTCACTCACCAAAATGGCCAAAACCCTCACCTTGAATATCATCTTCAGCTAAAGACAAAAGAGGATGTTGGGGCAGTGTTTTGGGATTTCAAAGGGGAGGAAGATAATTCACAGGGAGATGGAAAAGCAAATGTTTGGTAAATAAATGTTTGCTGGGCCAGGCAGAGACAATGGGACACAGAGTGGACCCTGATCGCTAGGCCCTGCCAAGTTTCTCCCATCACACCTAACCTCTATTCTTCGCAGATACCTCTGGTGATAGCATTATTCTGGGAACAGACCCTCTGTCTAAATTATCTTAGGTAGTTAGGGGGAAGGACAAAGTTTCTTCCTGAGTCTTTTGGGCCTTGATGGTTTTCAGGTAGAAATAATCCACATGTTAGAGAGACATTTTGGGGTGGAAAGTTTTGCTTCTCTACAAGCAGCATCTGCATGGCAGGGAATAAATCCATTAATGTAGAAGACAGAAGAAAAACACAAAGATGAAAACAAGGAGGGATGAACTGAAACCAGTATTTTTGAATAAAAGACAGTGGATATTCACTGTAGAAGTTCCCAGTGCCCCTGGAGAAAAAAAAAATAATAGAAGAACTGGAACAAAGGTAAATATATATATATATATATATCAGGAGAATAAAATCTCTTTGAGAAGATCCCAAACACTGGTTTTGAAGATAAAATAGTCAAGGAAAATTTCATTAAAGAGATACAATCAGAAGATATGCAGATGGCTAACAGGTGCATAAAAAGGTGCTCAACATCACTAATCATTAGGAAAAGACAAATCAAAACCACAGTGAGATTATCACCTCACATCCATTAAAATGGCTATTATCAAAAAGACAAGAAATAACAAGTGTTGGCAAGGATATGGAGAAAAGGGAACCCTTGTGCATTGCTGGTGGGAATGTAAATTGGTGCAATATGGAAAACAGTATGTCATCTCCTCAAAAAGTAAAAATAGAGCTACCACATGACCCAGCAATTCTGTCTCTGGGTGGAATCTGAAGGAAATGAAAACACTAACTCAAAAAGATATCTGCAGCCCCATGTTCACAGTAGCCAAGACATGGAAGCAACCTAAATGCCCATCAATGGATAAATGGATAAGGAAAATGTGGGATATATATATTATTTAGCCGTGAAAGAGGAAATTTTGCCATTTGTGACAAATGGATGGAACTTAAAGGCATTATGCTAAGTGAAACAAGCCAGACAAGGAAAGACAAATAGTGTATGATCTCATTCATATATGGAAATCTAAAAAATAAACTCAAACTGACAGAAACAGAAAACAGATTGGTGGTTGCCAGAGGTGGCGGTGGAGGGTGGGCCAAATGGGTGAAGATGGCCAAAAGGTACAAACTTCCAGTCATAAAATAAATAATCATGGAGATGTAATGTACAGCAAGGTGACTATAACTAATAATACTGTATTGTATATTTGAAAATTGCTAAGTGAGTAAATCTTAAAAGTTATTAGCACAAGAAAAAACGTGTAACTGTGTAGCAATGGATGTTAACCACTAATCGTGGTGATTATTTCACAATGTATACAAATATTGAATTATTATGTTGCACAACTGAAACTAATATAATGTGTCAATTATATCTCTACTAAAGAGATACAATCACATATAACAATTAAATATTTGAAAATAAAGATGAAGGAAAATTCCCCATGCATTAATCCAAAAAATCACTTAGAAAAAAAAAATGCAACTTTTTTTTTTAACAAAGTAATGATACCTTGGCAGAATGCACACATTGAACCAAGAAGAAAATGGGGAAAACTTTATACCTAACCCAATTAGCAATGATCAGCACCCAATTAAGTAAGACTTTCTATCATTCTGTATTAATAATGAGATGGCATGAAACTTAGCATTATAGAGGTTGTTTGTTAAAGTCACAAAACTTGTAAGTTGCAGACCCAGAAGTCAAACCAAAGCTTTTATATGCTTTGCTCTTAACAGCTCTGCCTTACTGTCCTCCATTTAAGACTATATAATGATGTAGGAAAATGTCTCTACATATATATGGACAGGTAAATATGTATATAGAAATAATATATATGTATATGTTTATAGGTAAATATTTATGTATTAATGGCTATATATGCCATGCATAGTATGTAAATAATGAAAAATGTTAGTAGTAATGTTCTTTAAATGATTATATTATAGGATAACTTAAAAATATAATTTCAAATATTTCCTGTGTTACCAAAAATGAATGTGTACTACTTGTAGAATTAAAAAAAACACTAAATATAAACAAAGAAACAAAACAAACATTAAATAATTAACTGTAACAATTCAATTAACAATTAACAGTTTTACAATTGTTGCTTAAATAATTAAGAACACTTTCCTTGGCCCCTATGCCTATAGAATGTACAAGAATGAACTACCTGCTTTGTCTCCAAAGTTCTACCCATTTCTGGCTTTCGAGCATTACTCTCCTTACAAAAGAAATGTTATAAGATTATCACAGCATCACACAGAGCACTATAATTTTTAGTTGTGCATAGTTTTCTTGGGTCAAAAGCCAGCTTCATATGGCTGGTAACAGTATTGCTCTGAGCACCAGAAGTCTTAGATTTTTGTCTTGGTTTCACAGTAACTCAAATTGGGCAAGTTCAAAAAAAAAAAAAAAAAAAAAAAAAAACCCTCCATATTTGAGGACCATTAATCGAGAACCTATTAACCACCCCTGTGTCAACCAGGTATGCCTAAGATACTGGTTTATTTATATTCAGAATGAAGTGTCTATACTGGTTGATACATGAAACACCTTCTAAGTGATAATATTCTCTGAATAGCAACACTGAAAATTGGATCATCTGAAACTGAGAGCTGGCATAACATTACTTTCTAATGTCCAATTCTTTTAGTAGTAAAATGTTGGCCACTGCTGTGAAAAAAATGGAGAAATAAACATTTTAAAAGTTTAATAATATTGAGGAGAGACTAATGTGTGAAAAAGAAATTATTTCATAGTTTGCTGATTTGAGAGTAAATTTTTAAAACTACTTTGTAGAGCAATTAATAGAACATTTTAAAATAAAAAAGCACATATTTTATGACCCAGCCATTCCACTTCTGAGTATTTACACTAGAGATGTGTTCCCTAGGAGGTATGCACAAAAGTGTTTTATTTATTTGTGTTGATATTTGTAGTAATGACAAATGGGATAAAAGTTAAATGCCTATCAAGAGGGTATCAACAAAAACCACAGTATACCATGGAATATTCTGTTTATAATTAATAAGTTTATGATTGATATAGGTGTTTTGATTTGTAAATATAACCAAGGTAATATGCTGAGTAATAAAAAACCAAGTGCAAAATGATACATACAAATTATATTTTAAAACAACATATGATTTATAGTAAAAATGAATAAAACTATAAAACCATGGGAGAGGTCTGGCTAATACATAGCAACCTGAGAAAGGGAAAGGGCTTGGTAGCGACGTTCAAGGAAGACTTTATAATGCTGATTTTTTAAATGAGTCTATTTGTATATATTGTATTGTGATTGGAATTTGATACAATTTAATTAAAATAATGGGATTTTTTTCCATATAGTGCTATGATCTGAATGCATCTCTCCAAAATTCATGTTGAAATCCTAATACCCAATGGCCTGCTGTTAATACGTGGGGTCTTTGGGAAATGATTAGGTCATGAGGGCTCTGAATGAGATTAAGATCTTTATAAAAGAAGCCAAGAGAGGTGCCTTGCCTCTTCTATCACATTAGAACTTAACAAGAAGTCTGTAATCTAAAAGAGGGCCCTCACCTGACCATGCTGGTACCAGGAACTCAGACCCCAGTAGCCTCTAGAACTGTGAAAAATAAATTTGTTGTTTATAAGCCACACAGTCTGTGGTATTTTTTATAGCAGCCTGAGTGGACTAAGACATATAGTCACAGATTTATATATAACACAACTCTTAATATGCTATAAATATAAGGGCCTGCATTAAGAAATGTACTAAACTCTATACTGAGAGTCATGCAACAACACACAAACAAAATGAAGAGATAAACTTTGTCTTAATTGAAGCATAGTGAATTTCCAATGTTGTGTTAGTTTCTGGTATACAGCATAGTGATTCAGTTCCATATATATATACATACATACACACACATATTCCTTTTCATATTCTCTTTCATTATAGGTTATTTTAAGATATTGAATATAGTTCCTTGTGCTATACAGTAGAACTTTGTTGTTTATCTATTTTATATACAGTAGCTTGTATTGGCAAATCCAAAACTCCAAATTTATTCCTCCCCACATCCTTCCCCTCACTGGTAACCATAAGTTTGTTTTCTGTTTGTGAGTCTGTTTCTGTTTTGTAAATAAGTTCATTTGCGTTATTTTTTTAGATTTCACATATAAGTGCTATGATATGGCATTTGCCTCTCTCTGTCTGGCTTACTTCACTTAGAATGACAATCTCCAGGTCCATCCATGTTGCTGCAAATGGCATTATTTCATTCTTTTTATGGCTGAGTAGTCTTTCCTTCCTTCCTTCCTTCCTCTCTTCCTCCCTTCCTATCTATCTATCTATTCACCACAACTTCTTTATCCAGTCATCTGTCAGTGGACATTTATGTTGCTTCCATGTCTTGGCTATTGTAAATAGTGCTGCTGTGAACACTGGGGTGCATGTATCTTTTCAAATTAGAGTTTTCTCTGGATATATGCCCAGGAGTGGGATTGCTGGATCATATGGTAAGTCTATTTTCAGTTTTTAAAGAAATCTCCATACTGTTTTCTATAGTGGTTGCATTAAAAATCTTTTTTTTGAAAGATAAAATTTCTTATTTGTATGATTTCAATTCTCAAATTAATTAAAATTAATTTCCCATTAGGATTTGGAAGGTTGAAAATTAATGTCTCAGTAAGAGACTGGATTTCCTTCAGAAGAAGAAAGATATAAAATACTAAAGTATGTTTGGTAAAAGAAGAATGAATGGTGACTTATTCTGCCATATTTCAAATCATAAAAAAGTACTTGAATATAACAGAATAAAAAGTCTAGACATATGCTTGAATTAATAAGGATATGGACCATTTAAAAAATGGACTTTCAAATGAGTTGGAAGGGATAGATTATTTTAAAATGGTATACAGGAAAGTAAACATACATTTGAGGGGAAAAAAAGAAATTTAGGAAGACACCTTATACCTCACAACAAAGTACACTTCAATGTATACCTTAAAAAAATTTACAGGTGAAAAATAAAAACCTGAAAAAAACTAGAACTTTAAGTAAATATTTACCTGCCCTTTGGATTAGGAGTGTGTTTCTAAAATTTTAGAATAAGTATACAAACATAAACGCAAAAATTAATAAGCCTGTCTAGTTAATGAAAAAAATGCTTCATATATAAAACTATACATAAAAGAGAAATGAGCTGCAAAAATAGATCTGACATATTTGGCAGTCAAAGAATGAAATCTTTAATATATGTAAAGCTTTTACAAAGAAGAAATGCACAGGAAAATGCCATATTTTAAAAAATGGATAAGTGATAGCACAGGGGAGCACTCTGAGGCCCTGAAAACCTGGCAGCAGAATTATGATGCATGGATACCTGGTCATAGACCAACCCTGCTGCTTCTCCTCGCTGAGGGAGTGGTCCTCCAAGTTTCATTTAAGAAACCAGAAAAATCTGTATGCATTCATTTGAACAGAAGTGTATTGATTATTAGGTTAATTTCTTCTGATAGAGTGATGTAAACCTCTAGTATAGAAGAGCAGTAGTATAGAAATTATTCAGCTGTTTACTTACAAGGAACATATCTGTATGGAAGATGTCACTGGCAAATGTGTACCTTATTAGGAAACCCAGAGGCCATGGAAATTCAATCTAAGATGCTCACCATTTAATCCTGCTCTAGTTGTCATCTCACTTCTATTGAATTTCTCTTTCTTAGCTGAATAAATGCTGAATTTAGAGAGGGTCCACTGTTTCTCTCAGGCAGTGTACAAACCATCTGAAATTCTGAAGACATGGTTTTGTTGCCAAGATTCCACAGTATTACGTTTAGATTTTATGAAGCAGTATCCAGAACTGAGGGAAGATGCAGAGAACTTGTGTGAGTGAGGGGAACATAGGGCTCTGGATATTTAGGTTGTTAAAGGAAGTTTATTTGGTAAGGAAGTTGTGCCAGGAAGAGTTGTCTGCTTTTCCCCTATGTATGACTGGTTAGGCCTTGTGGACAATTACAGGCAAATGAGTCAAAGTCAAGAGAGTCCAAGAACTAGTTTCTAAATTACTTCATTGCTTTTAGCCAAAGCTGTATGGATGAGACAACAGTTGCCAAATTTTAGCAAGCAGAGTCACCCAGAGGGTCTGTTAGAATACAGAGGTCAAGAATTTGCATTTCTAACAAGTGTCCAAGTATTACTCATGCTGCTGGTACTAAAACTACCAAAGGGATCTAGGATCTCCCAAAGGGATTTGAAACACCCAAGGTTCAGATTACATCTCAGATATACCTAGTAATAGCATCTTATCATTACACCAGGTTAGACAACGATAGACTGATAGTCAATACCTTTTGTGAGGGAGAAACAAAACTTTCCTGTACCCAGTTCTTCTGGCTTGTCCAAGAATTAAATTGAAATGAGACAGATTAATAGGAGAAAATCAAATGAAAGTTTAATGACATGTATACATGGAAGAGACTCAGCAGAACTGAATATCTCACCAAAATGATCAAAACCCTCACCCTAAATACCATCAACTGAAGACAAAAGAAGTAGTGGTTTCAGACTTCAGAGGGGAGGAAGGCAATTCACATGGACATAGAAAAGCAAATGTTTGGTAAACAAATGTGCTGCTGGTAGATGTAGCCAGTGTCTAGGTGCTCGTCCCGTCCCAGAAAGAATTCAGAGACAAGAGGCAGAGGTTAAGAAAGTGAAGTGAGGACTTATTAAGGGATAGATAGTACACTGTCAAGGGGAGAGCGAGCAGGCTCAGGTGAGAAGCTTCCCTGAGTTTCTCTGGCAAGTTGGGTACATAAGAATATAAAAATGAATGGGCGGAATGTTCATTGGGGAAGGGGGGGTTTGGGGTCATATTCCCTGACTTTCATCACAGTTCCACCTAACTGAAGAGAGGAGGGATTGTTGTCCTTAGTCTGGATCAGAAGTGTCATGGCGTCGGGTGCTTCTAATCTGCAAGGCTAATTTTATTAAAATGAGGGCATAATGAGCAAAAGGTTACATTCGGACACCGGAGATTCCTGCCTTCTCCCACCTTTCACTTGTTATCCCCAAATCAGCCCAGAGGTTCCTCCTTTTCTTTCACTGCCCAGGGACCCCTGTTGCTTACACAATGTATGGTTTCCTGTATTTGACTCGTGCCCCCTCATTGTTACCCAGTTCCTGCCTTTTGGCCTGTGTCCTCCTTTCTCTGCTCTTATCTAGCTATCTGCCTACTCTAACAAATGTTTACTGGGTCCTGCAGAGACAATGCGACACAGAGTAAACTATGATCTCTAGGTCTTGCCAAGTTTCACCTACCACATCTAGCCCATGTTCTTTACATACATCTCTGGTGATAGCTCTATTCCTGGAACAGGCCCTTTATCTAAATTCTTTTAGGCAGTTGAGGGGAAGGTAAAAAGAAAGACTTCCTAAGTCTTCTGTTTCTTAAACATATAACAATCCTCATGCCAGAGAGACATTTGGGGGTAGCAAATTTTATTCCCCTACACTTTCTAAGTAGGTAAGTGTTGAGGTTTCAGGTATGGAGAGGAGAGCCTAGAGCTGAGAGGTGTTTTAACTCTTTTGACTCCATTTCCCCTGAAAAAAACCAGAAAGTGAGGAAGAAAGCCTCAGTGAAGCAGAAAACAAGTTTAATTATTACTCTAATTATGAGCAATTTTATTTTAATATGGAGATCATTTTTTGCTTTTTCCACCTTCCCATCGTCAATAGAGCTTTGAATTTGCAGCTAATGGTACAAATTCATCTGTTTTAAGAACAAATAAATGGCATTTAGAGGACTGGATATCAGACATTAATTTCTTAGGATCAGGTGCCTCAAAAGCAGAAAATTAAAATACTATTCTGGGCAGGAAATATTGGGATAAGTACATTAAAATTTTTCCTTTGAAATCTTTTTTTGAAAAGTGGAAGAAAAAGTGCATGTTAATAATAGCAGAGTACAGTGTTCTGAGATCTTGGGGTGTGGTTACATTCATTTATGAGCTGAATAATACTGTCACCAAGTTCACAAGGAAGTGCCGATGGGCTGATTTCTTTATTTCTGGCATACTTTTTATGTAAAGAAGAAGATGACTTGTTGAGTGAGAGCCAACATATACAAGGAAGAGGGATGTAGTTGGCAAAGTGCTTGATTTCATTGAAGTTAGTGGAGGGGAGCAGAATAGTCACCCCAAAATATGCCTCTTTGGCACAAGGATTATTTTGAGCTGATTATTTTTAAGCAGCTGCAGACGGATCCGAAAATGAGTAGTAGACATTACTCTTTTGTAGGAGATATTTACATTTATTAAATAAATCTCTATTTGTAAGGGTGTCTCCCTCTCTGAACCAGGAAGAGGAGGGTGATTCTAAATATCTGGAAACTCTTACCAACGGAGAAAGCAATGACTCAAATCTGCATAACAACTTTCCCCTTGATTACTGTGCTTTGCCTGAAAACCTCCCAAAACTGGTCAACATCTTTCTTTTGTCTTTAGCTGGAGATAGTATTTAAGGTGGCAGCATGGGCCATATATGGGAGTTACCAGTTTTCCTGGGTCTCTCCCATATATATAGAAGGTATACATGTTGTTAAACTTCTGTGTGTTTCTTTCCCTCTTTGTATGCAGAAGACAAGGATGACTCTAAGTCCCTAGACAATCTTATCAATGGAGAAGACAATGACTTAAATCTGCATAACAATCATATCTTTGTTTACTGTGCTTCTCCTGATAGCCTCCCATAACTGCCTCCCCGAAACCACAACATCTCCTTTTGTCTTTAGCTGGAGTTGGTATTTAAGGCTTGGACGATTTCAGGGAGTTACTCTGTTTTCCTGGGTATCTCCCACGTGTACAGGAGGTATCCATGTTATTAAACTTCTGTTTGTTTTTCTCCTGTTAATCTGTCTTTTATTACAGACGGGTCCCAGCAGAGAACCTAGAAAAGCAGAAGGAAAATTATTTTTCCTCCCTGACACTGGGAATCTTGGGATTGCTTTGTCTTTCCCTTGGAGCATTTCAAAGCCTCAGCTTGAGGAAATCAGTTCTGAACTGAGAAAGAATGAAATATTAGAGCTGGTCTCCCTCCTCACTTTCTTACTGTGAAGATTAGGGAAATGTTGTAGAGGATAAAAGGGGCCTGGAGCAAGTATGACGATAATAAATGGACAGCACTGAGTAGAGAGTAAATCTATAGCATTGGTAAACAGGGAAGAACCACAAAGGAAGAAGACTGTCCTTGTTCTGGAAGCCAGTGGAGCATGAAGAAGAAGCCAGACAACAAGTCTGTCCGGTCATGCTCCCCTGTCCCTGTGAATGGCTAGATCTAACTAGGGAGGCTGGAGCTCCTTTTTCTCTTTAGGTATGTAGTGCTTAACAAATGATGATGAAGGAATTGACTGGACACATGTACTCTGAAGCCAATTCCAGGACATTAGGGGCAAGAGTCAACAACAACAAAAGAAAATGAAAACTGGCTAAAATTGCAAGCAACAGAATAAACACATGGTTTGCTACGATAATTTATAATAGGACTCATCAAAGTTAGTAGATGAAGGTCAGGAGTTAGATTAATCAACTCACCTATTAGAACAGGGTAAAAAGGTAGAAATGACAGAGAAGTGGTATGCTCATGTGAACTGATGACCTTTTCAGAAAAATTTAATTTTTCTAAGCCAACAGAGTGATTAAAATCTATTCAAAAGGCACAGGAAAAAATGACCTAACAGATAACCAAGGAAGATTAAACATTAACCAAGTAGTGATCTCTCTCGTCAAAGAAAAATTGCACTGGACAAGTTAAGAAGGCAAGGAAGATTTTATTCAATACTATTAAAATTGGGTTAAAACTATCATGATAGGTGAGAGAGATTGAACTCAACTCCCCTGAAACAAGAAGCAAGAGAATTTTTATGTGCTGGAGTGAGCTAGTAGTTAAGTAGTGGAGGACCCTTGGGGGAGGTTGGTCAATATGCTTAGTCCATCCATTTTGACTCTCATGAAGTTAGGCTCATATCCTTCCACAGAGATTAGTATACAGGGACACTATCTTTCTTGACAATTGTATTTCGAAGGGATGATTCCTGGGTCCTTGAGAAAGACATTTCTGAGTTGGAAAACTGGCAAGAGGCTAGAAAGAAGAGTTACTTCTAAAGGAGAAGAGAAAGAATTTACAATCACAAATTTTCTAAAGTAAATGTTCTAAGAACAGGGAAGTCAGGGGCCTATAATCAGGAAGAAACCACTCTAATGTTTAGCCAAGCTAAGGGGAATATTAGGGCAGTCTTGGTCACTCTAAAAAGAATTCAGGCACATATGCTTTACAGAGTTCGTAATCTTTTAAAGATGAGGTTCATTTCAATGTTCTGTAATATATAACAAATAACGACAAGTTATTCAGTATATTACAGAAAGTTAATGTAGTAATTCAAATGTGAAATCCTAATTTTCACACAAAAAGATTATGAAAATAGTAAGTGAAAGCAAAGCAATCAAACTTAAAACTACTGCCCAAAACAACTCATCACAATTGCAGATAATTTACTCTAGAATGGCAAGGTTATTTTTAAAAAGAGAAAATCATGAAGTAATATAAAATTGTTTATAGCCCCAAATTGTAAACAGCAAAAATGTCAATAGCACGGAATACTTTATAGCAATAAAAATGAATTTGTACTAACTTGGATGAATGCCAGGAATATAATACTGAATGAGAAAAGCCATATATGTGAATATAAAGTATGGTTTCATTTCTATTAAATCAAAAATAGTCAAAAGTAATCTATAGTGATCAAAGTTAGGAGAGTGGTTCCTTTGGAAAATAGGTGTTTTTTACTGGGAAGGGCCAAGATGGAAGCCATGATGGGTCTATTTCTTGATCTAGGTGGTGCTTCCTTTGAGAACATTCACTGTACTGGTCACTTAAGGTCTGTATACTTTTATGTATCATGATATATATTTCAAGCAAAAGTTTAAAAATTTATTTAATGTTTATTAGTCTATTCAAATTATTTTTTTCTTATGAGAGTTTTGGCATCTTATGTATAATTTTTCAGAAGTAAAAAAGCCTAACAGATATATGAGTGTGTAGGTGTTTGTAACATTATCTTTCTAATTTTATTGACACATTTCTCCATATTTATTTCTCTTATTTTATTCTATAATTTATTTAATTGTATATTCTTTGTGTTCTCAGTTTTGCTAGATGCCTTTCTTTTCGAGCTTTTCAATGAATCAGCTCTCACTTTTATTTTTATGTCCTATTTTTGTTCTCTTTTTCATTGATTTCTGCTTACTTAATCTACTGGTTTCTAAGATGAATGCATTAAGTATTAAAATGCAATTGTTGATAGAACTCTATCCCTGCAATTTCATAAAAAATTGCGACATGATATTTGCAGTAACATTGTATGTTGTTTATACATTTATGAAGGTTTTATCTTATTGTCTTACTCTTTTCTGTTATGATCTACCCTTTTTGTCCCTTAAGAAAAATGTTGTCATAAGTACTATTTTGCCATATGCTGACACTGCAGTTCCCTTTTGTTTGCAATTGCACAGCATATACTTTAAAATTACATTATTTCAAACCATTCTAAATTTTTTTGATTTCTTTTACATGTGTGTCTTACATGGCAAGGTATTATTAAAACTATTATTACATTAATTTTAATTCATGTTTTAGGATCCACTTATGCCATCATGTTTTACATTTATTTCCTTTCCCTCTCTAGTCCATTTTCCAGTGAAGAGATTTAATTTTTTCTGGTTTCAAGGTTATACTTCCTACTTTTGTTCTCATGGTGGTTATTTTTAACCTAATATTCTAAAACTTATTATTATCTATATCTTCCCCCTAAGAAGGCAAGTAATTTAACATATGTCCTCTCCTTATGCCTACACCCTATTCCCTCCTATTGATATTGCCTTGTATTTAGGTCTGATTTACTAAAAATATACTTTCTTTTTCTTTTCTCTCGTCCTAGCTGTTTTTATTAAGACAGCAGTAAACTTTATTAAAGAATTTTATCACATTTATTTGCTCTCTAGATTTTCTTTTCTTCCAATTTGATACTTTAGCCAATGATGTTTTCAATGTGGGTATGTATTAACATAGATAATTTAATAAAGATAATTATTTTAAAAGGTATCACAGGATACAAAGAGATAGAAAAAGGAACACTGAGATGATATAGAGATAGTAACTGTAAGAAACAACCAGGGCTGGGGGATGGGGAAGGGAAAAATTAGAATAAATAAAACTTAGAAGCTTGCTTTGGAAATAAGGTATTATATATAAAACTAATTGTATTTCTATATTTCAACAGCAAACTCATAAAAGTAAAATTAAAGGTATTTATAATGGCATAAAAATAAAACATCTTGGGATTAATCTAATGGAATGTGTGCAAGAATCAAAAAGAGCAAATATATGGTGAAGGAGGGAGGAATATCAAGTTCATCAATTGCTATTTTCAATATTGTAAAAATGTCAGTTCTCTTCAAACTGACCTATAAATTCATTGCAATCACATTCAAAATCTTAGCAAGACATTGTTGTAATTGATAAGCTAATTCTAAAATTTAGAGGGAAATTCAAAGAACCAAGAATAGCCAGGGAAATCTTGAAGAGGACAAAAACTGAAGGTGTGAAATTACCATATACCAAGATCCATTTTAAATCTACGCTAATTAAGACTGAGTGGTTTTGGTGCAAGAACAAATAGGTGAATAGAATAGAATTAAATACAGAAAAAGACCAACATAAATACAGTCACCTGATTTATGACAAAGATGATATTACTGTTGAAATTTTCACCTTGTCAATAAATTGAGCTAAGTCAATTTGATAGCAATAAGTGATTAGTTACCTTCACCTCACTCCATAAACCAAAACGAAAGTCAATTTTAGATGGATTTCAAATCTAAATAAAAAAAGTAAAATAAAATGAAAACTTTTAGAAGAAAACAAAACAGAACTTCATTGCCTATTTGGAGCATGTAAATATTTCATAAATATGACTCAAAAAGTTGTAATCATTAAAGACATTTTCATAAATCGGACTTCATTAAAATTAAGACTTTCTATGTGGTATACACACACACACACACACACACACACACAGGAATATTACTCAGCCATAAAAAAGAATGAAATAGATATTTGCAGCAACATGGATAGACATAGAGATAATCATATAAAGTGAAATAAATCAAACAGAGAAAGACAAAAATCATATGATCTTGCTTATATGTGGAATCTAAAAAGAAAATACAGATTTTGTTTGTAAACCAGGGATAGACTCACTGACATAGAAAACAAATTGTAGTTACCAGCAGGGAAAGGGGGAGGGATAGATTAGGAGTTTGGGATTAACAGATAAACATTACTATAAATAAAATAGATAAACAACAAGGACCGTATAGCACAGAGAACTATTATCAATTTCTTGTAATGAGCCATAATGGAAAAGAATCTGAAAATATATATGTATTTACATTTATGTATAAATGAATCACTTTGCTGTGCACCTGAAACATTGTAAATTGACTACACTTCAATAAAATTAAGAATAAAACAACTAAATAAATAAATGTAAAAAAGAATTAAGACCTTCTGTTCATATAAAACAAAACAAACAAGAAACTCCATTGACAAAGCTAAAGGGCTAGTGGCTAAACAGGAGGTGATACACATATCAGACAACATGTCTCATAATCATCTTGAATATTTCTTGCTCTGTACCTGTAATCAAGAATTCCTTTAAGAATCCCTGATTTGGTTTATTGGAAAATGGCTTTTGGAGCTCACCATTTGGGCCCCAGTAGTAATCACTGCTATTAGTTTGTCATTTCTCTGAGGCTTTATCAATGGACAAATTTAGGAAATATCTTTTTTAAAGAGAAACAAATCCTGAATTCACTAATTTTTTGATTCAAATTTTAAGTTCTAGTCCCCTTACTTAAGCTCTTTTATTTTATATTTGCATCTCTTTACTCTTAAGCTGAAAATTTTGGCTCCTAATGATATTACCATAATTACATGTTTGTTTCCTTCTGCAACATAATACTTTCAAAATGATAATGTCAATAACTTTTGATAACAGCAAGAATACCAAATGAAGTTTAAAAGTTCTTAAGTTTTCTTTTGTTTGTCATTTGAACATATCTCACTAAGAATATATGTCAAAATATTGTGTTTTCAAATCACTTAATTTGTTTCTCCCTGTGGTTATCCCATCACCTATATACAATTAGGTACATTTATTTAATTTGTCTTAAGTTTTTAGGACTTTTCTTTTCTGATTTAATACTTGTAACCATGGAAAATATTTACATGATTCTATTGTTGAAATCATATTCAAATTACATTAACTTCCATTCTTATACCCTTTTCTTGTCTTAGAGAGAAACACAAGGCAGGAGGGGTGGGAGCAAGAGAAGGGGAGGAGAGGGGACAGCACGAGAGAATTTCTACCCTGTTTTACTTCTTATGCTGTTCTGCACTATTCTGAATCTTGTTTTTGTCACTTAACAATTTACCCTATTACCACTCTGTGTCAGTGTAGTGAGATCTTCCTCATTCCTTTTCACAGCTGCATAGTATAGTCAGAGCAAATTTTATTATTCTTAAAGACATTTTGGAAACTAGTGGCAGACAACTATTATCAATGGATCCTAAGATTTTTAGGTAAAAGCTTGATGGGAAAAAATTATAATGGAGGCATCAGAATGACACCACATGAACTCACTGATCAACATTTGATTCAATAAAATTGGACAACTAGACTTCATGTGTTTCATGATGTGATACAGTAGGAAGTAAATAGCACTACAGTGAAGACTTGCTTTTTCCTAAAAATGAAATTTGAATAAAATCAGGCCTCTATATCTACTACCATTTTACTGAAAAGATCAGAGAAACAAGGTAAATGACAACCTGAAGAAGCAACCTGCCAAAGCCAGAATGTAGAACATTCTACGAGACAATGTGTTTCCTTCTACCAATAAACCGCCTAAGAAAGGAAGAGAGGCTGTTACCATATAAATTAGTCTTAAGAAACCAAACAACCAAATGCAACATATGAGCATTTCTGGATGTTGATCTGAACAACTCAGTCATAAAAAGACAACTTTGAGACCTTTGGGGAAATGTGACACCATTGGTGAGATACAGACTGAATGTTACATGATATTAGTTAATGTTAATATTAATATGTGCTAATAGCATTTTGGTTATGTTAAAAATGCTCTTATCAGTTAGCGATGCCTAAGGAAAGTTTTGTGAGTTGAAATGACATGACGACTGGGATTTTCTTTAAACTACTTCAGCAAAATAAAACAATGTATATGGTGGTAAAGAATACATGAAACAACGATGTCAAGTTCATAGCTATTGAAATTGAGCTATGGGTACAGGGGATTTCCTTCATTGTAGGATTCTCTCCACTTTTACTTATGCATGAAAATTTCTATTAAAAATATTTTTTTTAAAAAAGAAAAAGAGACATCAAGTGCATAAGAGAATCAAAGCTTTAGCCTGATTGAGCTCATGTGAACCTTGGCATGCCACTTACTATCACTGCTCTTTGTCAAAGGAAAACAATTCAAGTGACTTAAATAGAGGCTGAGGCTCTCTTTACTCAACTGATGCACATAAGGCAGCACCAACAGACCAGGTAACTCCTGACTTGAAGCAGGACCAGGATTTTACAGGATGCGGGAAGGTGAGTACGTATCCTTGATGTTTTGGCTTAGGCAGCAGTATTTTGCTTTAACCAAACTCTGTGGTTCAGGATTGTTCCTTTTTTTTAATCCTCCTTTTTCCACGTTCTGATAACCATTAGAACAGTATTGTTCAAGAACTATTTTTGCAAGTCTTATGCTTGTGGTTTATTGGCTAATCAAATTTCAAGGATAGATAGTAAAAAAGAAAGAAAAGGGGGTAAACGTAGAAGACAAAGGGAAAACTGAGGACTCTCTTTGATTTTTATTTTAGCCCTTTTATATCTTGCACAATTATGTTATCTTTATCATGCCATGGTTTGATCATTTGTAAAATGGGGATAATAATAGTACTGGATTCCTAGGGTGTGGAATGAGATAACATATGTCAGCACTTTACATGCTCCTTACCTATATGACTGGCATGGAGTAAGCCTCTAGAAATGTTAATAATTGTCCTGTCAGGCTTCAAACAGCCATTGCTGGAACTTCATTTTACTATTACCTGAATCATGGTAGCAAATTCATCTTCATGGAGGTAGGCATGCCATTTTCTTTCTTCTTCCAAGTTGTGATCACTCTTCATGCTTTTGGAAGGCTTCGAGTTGGTTTTGGTTGCTTGCTTGTACATCAGAAACCCGTGTGTAGAAGACAGAAAGCAGCTATCTAAATGGTGGAAATAAAAACATAATGGAGTTTCTAAAAAACATATCTTCAAACCCCCAGTGTTTGGCAGTGAAGTAAAATGTGAATTAAACTCTTCACTTCATTAGTAGAGTTAAAAGTGCTGGATGAGTGTGATCAATGTGAGTACAGCAGCCTCAACATCCAAAGGATAACAGGGCTTAGTAAGGAGAATTTGCAATGTTGGTAATTCAAACAGAAAGAGTGCTTGGTAATCAAGAGTTAAAATTCATTCAATGTCTACTGTTTATCTGGCCCTGAGCTAAGTGATTTATACACATTTTCTTGTTTAATCCTGGCAATAATCCTGTAAAATAGCTAGTGCTTTTAATCCCTATTTTCCTGATGAACCCATAGTAATTCAAAGAGACTTAGCAACTAGACTAAGGTTTCAATCTGCATCAGCAATTAAACACAAGATAGATTCTATGTCTCACATGCCTAATGATTACAACCTAACTAACTCTGATTCAAATATGCAACTACACTGCTTTCAGTGATGGGGAAAGCTACTCTGAAATTATTTTGTAAACCTGCTGCAGGATATTGCACATTCTATACTTTCAATTTTATGAATATCCTTAAGACAGTGATTTCCAGAAATGAAAATTCCATTAGTATCCAGAGTCCACAGTACATGGTGGTATTGTTGTGGTTTAATTCAAAATTATAAAATTATGCAAAATAATATAAAAATTAAATTATGGGGATACATTAATCATTCACATACAGTATTTAGTAGAATAGTGAAAAGTGGTTGTGCTAGAGATTGGCTGGTTTTTCACCAATTCGTTTCTTCTCTTCTTTTGCCAACAGCTAGACATTGCCTCCTTTGCAGTAATTTGTGTCCATATGAATGACGTTAACGACATGAAAGCAGAAATTAAGTATGGTACTTTCAGGACTGGCCCATAGATATGCCCCATGCATAATCTTCCACACTCTTTTGCTTTTAGCCATCTGGTAGCAGAAGAACACAATGACCTAGGAAGCAATACCTTTAAGACAGGGGAGTGGCAAGAGAGAGAAGGAGCCTAGATCCCTGAATCACCACTTGAACAAGAGCCACCTGCAAATCACAGACATCTGTTTGGGATTTATGTGTGAGCTTAACTCACACATAACTTGGGAGATTCATCGATTATAGTAATGGTTCCTGAACAAATACAAAAATTGATCATTTGATGTGGGGTACTATTTTAACAAAAGCTTATAATTTATGGAGTAGTCTAGTTGTTGAACACTGATTGGGCAGCTAAATCAATATCGCAGTGAGATTTTTCTGGTGCAGTGAGAAAACATTTGGTGAAAACATCACCTGCAATAACTTGAATGACAGTGATGACGATGGGTTGACATTTACTTTCTGCTTCTTGTAAGATATTATTAGGAGATAAGATCAGGAACTAACTGGTTGGTTTGCAAGCAGAAATGTTCAGGAAGTAGAGCAATTTCAGAAATTTAAGACCTAGAAAGTTAGGGCTAGAAATGCTGAATGATTCTAAGCACCAAAGAGCAAGAGGTAAGAATTTAAAAATCATTGAATGAAAGGCCCCATAAGACTTTTCAGCTGAATAACATAGCTCAGCTTTGCAGCCATGATTAGGTTATGCAGCATTCCAGCTGATTTCTTCAGAGGGAGTCAGTTAGCCTACGTTGAAGTTGAGAAAAAGAGACCTAGGTATTTCTGTACTACTAAAATTTGAACACTTGGGTCTCAAAAAATATATAAATCAAAAAGCCATGATTTATAGTAGTTGTCAATGTCCCTGGTATAACTACTCCTGCCATAGCCAATTTCAAGCTACCAACGAGATGTCAACTGCCTCGCAAAATTCCTGAAAATTTAACAGTTGGCATTTGAAAGCCAGTACCAGCTGGCTACAACACACCACCAGTATAAACCGAAGAATACCTCCCATTCTAGCTCTATCTGGAAAACAACTTCAGTGTGGTTAAAGACACAGGAACTACCTGAAATCAAATAGAAAAGAAGCCTATAAACTCTTTTTAAAAATATTTTAAAATTATATTTCCAGTACTATCATAGTTCTGGATTTGCATGAGCAAGAAGCAGGCTGTAAAAACTACACAGTCTCTAAGGAAAGCATAATTCCCAAAGCCCATTTCAGGCAGAGAATAATAACAGGGGAGAAATCTTGCAGAGGTTGGAGCCAGGAGACTTATCTAGTCAAAAACAAGGAATTTGCTATCAAAGAATAAAATCAGCTATAATCACGGAACTGTCCTATTTACCAGGACGAAGAGGGGATCACCATGCCTTCCTCTCAAGGTTAGAGTTTTGCTGTGAGCCAGCACTGCTCGGTCTCTCTCATCTTTTCCTTTCATAAATGGGAATATTTTGCAGTTATCCTGTTCTACTGCGCCCTTTGTACATTGAGTATTTATGGAGGGAGAGAGTTGTATTAGTTTTCCATTGATGCTGTAAAAAATTATCATAGATTTTGTGGCTTAAAGCAGTATAAATTTATTATTTTAGTCTTGGAGAGCAGAAGTCCAGTACAGGTATCACTGGGACAAAATTAAATTGTCCCCAGGGTTGCATTTCTTTCTGGAGATTCGAGCTGAGCATCCATGTCTTTGTCTTTCCAGCTTCTAGTGGCTGTCCACATTCCTTTGCTCATGGTCCCTGTCTCCATTTTCAAAGCCAGTAGTGGCTGAGTCCTCACATCACATCACTCTCATGTCCTTTCATCATTCTGTCTCCTTCCCTGACTCTGACTTCTTTTCTGGCTCCCTCTTCCACTTTGAAGGACTCTTGTGACTACATTGGGCTCACTCAGATAATCCACAATAATTTCTTTATCTTAGATAAGGAAGGATGAAGAAAACTTAATTCCATCTGCAATCTTAATTCTCTTACACATATAACCTAACATATTCACTGGTTCTGGGGCTGAGGACGTGAAAGTCTTGGTTGGGAGGGAGTGGTATTTTCTGCCTTCTACAGTGACAAATTGTCCTCTTAGTTCATAGATCTCCAGATGAAGAAGCACCACATCCATTTGACAATAGTTACTGGGCATCTCCTAGAGATGTTCGATTTGGATTTAGATACAGTGACTGGCTGAAACTGTAGGTTTTCTCTTTGGAGAGTGTTCTGTGCATAAAATACTTGATGACCAGAAGAGTGGGTTGTGGCAGAGTGAATAGCTGCCTGTGAAACGCAATTCTTCTTTTTGGGCACATAGCTAGAATACATTTCACAAACTCCCTTGCAATTAGGTATGTCTATATGAATGAGTTATTAAAAATAGAATGTGAGTGGAAGTGAGTGTATAGCTTCCAGAACTGACTCTTAAGAAACTTCATCATCCTACACACGCTTTTTCATCTGCTCTGACTTGAGGCAAAGAAACACAGTTACTTGGAAGTCATTTTTCAAAATGGCAGAGCCTCAAACCAACAAGAGCATGGATTTCTAAAAATTACTTAAAGAAAAGCTACTCACAAGTTTGGAACACTTATATTAAACTCAACGTGAATGATGAATAAGCTTTTATAAGATTGAGTTCTGAAGCTTATCTTTCATATCTACTAATGATACTACGACTTGAGCAGCTGCAAAGTAATGTTAAGTGAATAGCTATCATCAAAATGTTATACTATATTATTTTGTAAGAATAAGAAAAAGGACTAACTCATTGACCTCATCTATCTAACCATTGACTTCATCTTATCTTTACTACCTCCTCTGTAAAATGAGTACCTGTCCCATTTGGTTGATGTAACTCCTAAGAAAGAAATGTAAAGTGCTTGGCCTCATGACGTGTTCATAAGGAGACTTTTCATAAAGGTCTATTATGATTAAATTAAATTATATTGTGGAAATTGTAAATATTGGTTATTTATACATATATAAAGTACATAAAAGGAGCCAATTAATTTTGTTCATTAGAAATAGTCACTTTATGAGAAAAATCATAAGGTAAAAACTCATGCAGAGCATAAAACAAGTGGGAATTTACTTCCCCATGTACCATTGTTGTTCTTTTTCCTCTTCTCAATGGAAAGTCCCTGGGCCAGAAACTTAGGATTAAGTATTGTTTCAGGCACACTGAATTGACAGATGAAGTATACCACTTCTTATCATAGATACCTCAGCTCAGTGTCTCACCATATAAGGAAATCAGGCAATTAATCTATCCAATAGGTATTCACTGAGCATCATCCAAGTTCTTATTTTCTCCAAAAATTTTTTTAGAAAAAGCAATTTCCTTTGCATTATCCTCCCTTCTGGTACACCTGGTATTCTTTCCAAAGTTTTTTCCCCTACATGTCACTATGTATGATGAGTATACAAATGAAGTATATAAAAGACACTCACCTTTGAACATTTAGTACAACTTCTTAAGTTCTAGCAAGTTGTATTTTAATTTAAATATGGACATTAGCATTTTCTCACTTTAAATATTTCCAAGGGTACTCAAAGTATGCTTCATTCAAATTGTATAAGGGTAACATATTTTATACTTGTATGTCATGAATAAAAACAGTTTAATCCGTATATATTGCTGAAAAGGCACTTAGAAATTTTACTCAGTTAATCTAGCTCACTTAGACAGAATACTATATGAGTTTGGAGTTTCCATTAAGCTAAAATAATTTGAAGAAAAATAAAAATGTCAATCAACAGGTTTGTTTGAGCTACATGATGCCAGAAAAATGATTGAGCTGATTTTATCCTTTGAATTGACAGTATGGAGTTTTTACTATTGACTGAAAGTAGCAGATGTTTTGGCATAATGTAGAGACAATTAAAGCATCCTGAACAGATGAAACTCCTATCTTATTTTCAAAGACATGTGAAAAGGATTTGACAACTTCATTTGGAAATAAATTATAATATTTAATGACTACCACTCTTTGGAAAGCTTTCTTAGATCTATTCTAAGTCCTGCACTCTTTACTTAAAAATCTGATTTTGTTTCTAATAAAATTTGAGAGCATCTATTCTAGCTGTCATGTAAAATCCTTTTGCATGCCATTTCTCTCATACCATTATAGGCTTTGGGCACTCAACATGAACATTATGCTTATATATTGATTTCTTTGTTCATTTGACATACATTTATTATCTATTTACAAGATGTTATACTAGATGCTTTATAAAATGCATATATGCCTTTCAACATATGTTTAATACAACAGAAAAGGTAACTCGTGCCCATTTATATCTATAATTAATGAATGAAATTCCCCCTCTTTAATATTTATTGTATTTGTTATTACTTGTTTGATATCTACTTTTTCTGCTGGACCATGGACTTCACACATTCAAGGACGAAGTCTACCATGTTCCCAGCACAAAACAGTTATAGAACATTTTCTTAATAAATAAATAAACTTGGTATAAACAGTATTAATATCATTGTATTTCACATTCTTAATTATTTTGAATCGTGTTTTACATTTTTGGATAAATGTTATTTAAAGAAGTTTTTCTACCTTTATGTCATATACTTAAATCTTGGGAAGTAAAATACCAACTTCAGGTTGTGAACAGGCAGAGAAGCTGTGGTGTGCATTGATCTTTGGTTTGTCACATCACTTAAAAATGTAGTTATACCTTGTTGAGGAACAGTTAATCCAAAATACTCAAATGACAATAACTTGTTTTGACATATTGATAGTTTGACAGTGATTTGTCTTATATGGGCCATTACTTTGCATCTCATAGCTACTTTCTGGTCATATATTTAAATATAAAATTTTATGACAACACACCAAACAAATCAAGAAAATAGAAATTTAATTTGCCTTGGATGATTTTAATTTATATCCTAATTTTAAAAATAAGCTAAGCTATTTTATATAAAACACTGATGTTTTCCCTTGACATTCTTACACATATTTATAGAATTTTACCTAAGAACTGTTTCAAAAATTATTTATTCCAGATGAGAAATAATAGGCTGACCTGAGCTAATTCTATAATTTTTATTGGATGAATCAAAGAATTACACCAATTATAGATAATACTAGAGAAAAAGATAGCATTCTTTAAGCTGATCCATTGGTTAAGCACCGGCAAAATGCTTAAATATTCGAATGAGGTTGAAAAAGTGAAAGTTTAAGTTGAATTCAACATTTATCTATCACTATAGATTTGGTTCACTGTTGATTGTGTTACCGAACCAGGTTCTACTTGCCTGAGGCGCAGAAATCCAAAATGCGGAGACACTAACGGTTGCAGCAAAGGCCGCCAAGTGAGGAAACAGGAGAACAAATCTCACAACCGCCTCCCCAAAGCAAAGGGCTTGGAATATTTACGGGGTAACAATGCAGCAGGGCGGTCTGAGGCGTGAGGAGCTCGGGCAGTGGTGATTGGAAAAAGGTGCGATATCGGTAATCGTTGTTCTGCGCAGGCGTAACTAAACTACGGGCCGCTGCAAGGTCCAAAGGTCTCCAAGCGGAAGTCAGGAAAGCCCAGTTGGAGAGTTGGCAGTCCTATGCAGTCTCAACCTTCGCGGCTTGAGCTACGCTGCAAGTTCCTAGAAGACAACTCCGGTAAACATTTTATTGTTTAGCCCACATGCTGCTTGGAGGACTTGCAAGTCTTTAAAATGACCTTGATTACTGAAGGCAGATGAAATGAATTTAACGCACGGTTTCACCTGGGGTACGTAAACGAATAAGAAAATCTATTTTCAAATACTTTTTAATCCTACAGCAAAAAGAAAATGAAAAAAATGTGATGATGATAAAATGTAACTTCTTAATAGTGTAGAGGGCGGCATATATCCTTGGAAAAGAAATAGGACACTAAGGGAATTCCAAAGAGGATATATAATTTCCAATTAGTCCTTTAGGAGGGAAGAGGTATCTGAAATGAATGGAAGAATCAAAAGAGGGTAGTAAGTATTTTTGAAACTAGTGGCTCAGTTTCTTTGAACCCTTTTTGGGAAAATAAGACCTATTTGGATGATCGGAAGATATGGAATATAATTAAAATTCTCTTTTGGAGTGGTATTTTGAGGTTCCATTTTTAGGATGTTAATGTGGTAAAATGTGAGGTAGAGGCTCAGGTATGATTACAGTAACTCAGAGCAAAGGGCATATTAAGGGGCTGAGTTCAGATTTTGAATCACATTGTTACCTTTAGCCCAGGTTTCTTGAAGGAGAGACACTGATTTTCAGGTTTGATTGTTTAAAACCCCTTTGTGACGTCTTAAACTATTCTTAACTATGGTGTGAAGGTCAGATGTCATAGAAAAACCAACATGTTACCAATTCCACATCTAGCCATGACCATATTTCATTTAAGGAGCAATCAGAAATAAGAATATATACCTCCTCCAAAAAAATAAGGTTATTTTCCACACTCTCTGAAAACTCCTTTTTCCCCTGACTTTATTAACAAATAATCAAGAAGCATAATGTATATATTAAAGTATACAGTGTGATGATTTGATATACATATGTATTGTGGAATGATTACCAAGATCAAGATAATTAACATATCTATCACCTCACATAGTTAGCTCTCTTTGTGTGTGTGTATGTGTGGTGAGAATGCTTAAGACCTACTCTCAGCAACTTTCAAGTATACAATGCCTTATACAATACCTTATTATTAACTATAGTCATCTTGCTGTATATTAGATCATAAGAACTTACTCTATTTCGCTTAGCATATTGCCCTCCATGTTCATCCACGTTGTCACAAATGGCAGAATTTCCTTTTTTTATGTCTGAATAATATTCCTTTATTTGTTTCTTTATTATATATATGTGTGTGTGTATATACATTAGTCAAAAGACATTTAGGTCATTTCTATATCATGGCTATTATGAATAATGCTGCAGTGAACATAGGTGTGCAGAGAACACACAATGGGGAAAAGATAGTCTCTTCAGCACATGGTATTGGGAAATCTGGATATCCACATGCAAAAGAATGAAACTGAACCCCTAATCTTAGATCACTCACAAAAATTAATTTAAAATGGATTAAGGACTTAAGTGCAAGATCTGAAACTGTAAAACTTCTAGGAGAAAACATAGGAAAAATATTCCTTGACATTGATCTTGGCAATGATTTCTTAGATAAGACACCAAAAGAACAGGTAACAAAAGCTAAAATAATCAAGTGGGAGTATATCAAACTAAAGAGCTTCTGCGAAGCCAAGGAAACAATGAATTGAAAAGGCAGCCTACAGAATGGGAGAAAATATTTGTAAACTGTCTATCTAATAAGGGGTTAATAATTCAAAATATACAAAAACTCATACAAATAATAGAGGATCAAATAATCCAATTAAAAAATAGGCAAAGAACTGCAATAGACATTTTTCAAAAGAAGACCTGTGTTGGTTAATAGGTACATGCAAAGGTGCTCAACATCACTAATCAGTGGAACAGTGCAAATCAGAACCTTCACACCTGTTAGGATGGCTATTATCAAAAAGACAAGAGATAACAAATGTTGGCAAGGATGTGGAGAAAAGGAAACCCTTACACACTTGGTGAAAATATAAGTTGGTACAGCCTTAAGGAGAACAGTGTGGCTGTTTCTCAAAAAATGTAAAATAGAACTAGAACTAGTATATGACCCAGCAATCCTACTCTTGGGTATATATCCAAGGGAAAGGAAATCAGTATCTTGAAGAGATAACTGTGCTCCCATGTTCATGAAAACTTCTTTTTTAAAAAGGTCTGTGTTTGTTTATTTGTTTCGGTCAATTTGGCTGAACTTTTTCACAGTGCAATAAAACACCAACTCAGCAAAGACGTACTAAGTCTAAAGAAAGTCACTTATAAATGAGGCTGCTTGCGACTTTATATTGCGGAACAGTTGCCTACCAGGGTTCTAGTGGAACAGGTGAACTTGGTACAAGAGAGAAAGGTGTGACAGGAAGAATTAAAATATACAAATAACTAGAAGAAAAAGCTTGATTGAGATGTACACTAGGAGAGAAAAAGGAGATCAAAGAATTCGAGTGTCGAGAACAAGGACAGTTGATCCATCTGATCAGCATGGTGGTTACATGGAGAAGCAATTTCACCTTAAAAATGGAGATGTTAATTGAATCTGACTTGGAAAATCCTACTTAAAATTAGGACTAGATTATGAGGTAGGAATTCCTTTGGACTAAGTGTGAATAAAAGTGCTTTTAGGATTGCAGGAAGATTTCTTTTCAAAGATATTTCTTTTCACAGTGCCCCTATATTGAAATCCAGCAGGATGTTTACACCTGTTGGACTGGGTGCCACGGTTATTTTCAGTTTTAGGTTTTTTCCCCACACCCTTGGACCCCATATTTCCCTTTGTATAGGAGAATCTCAACTGAAGAGTGAGGTCTTTTATTACTTCAGCCACCATGATAGCACCAACAGAAAAAAGTTGGAATAATTATTTGTGGGGCCCCTAGTGAAAGAGTTAGCCTTTCTCACTTCATGTTGGACAGAAAAGGAAAAAACTGTCCAAGAAGCCAGCTTCTGTGTTGCTGGTATGTAAGGAGGGACCATCTACATGGAGGTCGTTTAGGACTAGGGAAGCAACAATCCAGGCCAAGATCCCCACAAAGTTAAGGAAGAAATTGGATTTCATGTGAAGTTTGAATTAGAACTGCCAGAGGCAGCTCTAACTGGCATAATTCTTGCAGCAGTAGAAAGAGTTAGACTAAAGAGAATACAATGCTCTCTGTTTAACAAAGATGTCACCCAGAATTTATATGGAGAAATTTAATTACTTGAGACTAGTCACTCTGTATTTTTTGTTATTAACTTAAGTGGTAGAACCCTTACAAGCCATGTGATTAGAAGATTATAAATTAGTTCTCTTGGAAATCTTTGCTTTAATTTAATAAAATTAACCATAGGGAGAGGAATTGTAAGCATGATAACAATGAACACAGTGTATGTACAGTTTTATCTTACTTGAGACAGCTCCAAGCAGATAGCGTGAATGGTGCCCTTAGTGATTACAGGAATGTAAACATACAACCTCATCTCGCTTATTGTGCTAAGAACAATTTCAGCATAGCATTTAACACTTTTCAAGTACTTAGGGCCATAAGATTACTTATATTTTAAAAGGTTTTATATCAAATACAGTATTACCTTACGATTTTATAATGACATTTGGTCAAAGTTTATAGCCCATAATTTCTGATGGCTCAGTGCAGTTGTCTACGTTATTAAAGAGATGTGAAACAGGACAAATCTTGATGGTCCTAGGAAACACTGAGATAGGGAAAGGATTAAAATTTTGTGTTTTGTAATGTGGAACTTTTGAAATGTGTTATAGCTTTTTAATCCTCATTTATTCTTCTTAGAATTTAGTAAAGGCTTCTAGATTGTTTTAGAGTGTTTATATTTTTCTGATCAATTTTAAACATTTTATTTAAATATTAAAAACCAAATAATACACAGGTTTATTCTGAAAATATATAGAAAATCTCCTTCATGACTTCTCTCTAGCCTACATTTGAATCCCAAAATAACTTTTCTTCAAGTAATTTCCAAGATTAAAAAAAGTATATATGCTTTTAATTTCATGTCTTGACTGGCTTTAGAAAAAAAAAATCTATTAACCCCTCGACAGGAACTTTAAAGTTTTAACTCATTCCACTGCTTATACTCATCTGTCTCCAAATAGTTGATAGCCATAACTAGTTCTTGTGCTGGGAAACTTTGTAATGTTAATACCTTCTTACTTCAGTTTCTTGTGCTATAGAATTTACTCAAGTATCTTGACTCCCTTCTGTGTAGGATGAAGATACCAGTGCCTCCATATATTCTCCACACTCTTTTCCTCCCTCATCTCCCACCATCTGTCACCTACAGATTTACTTTTACACTTGTCAAAGTTAATAAATCCTACATTTTCTTCTTCAACCTTAATCATAACTTTCTTGCATTGTGTGTAAATTTGCACAACTTAAAAATAAATTCACTGCAAATTAAATACAATGCAAATACTATGACTGGGTAAATAGTGTTTATTGACCAGTCAAATGGTATGACAGGATTTCTTTTGGATGCAATATATTGACCCTAAATTATTTGAAGTAAAGCATTACATTAATCAGGATTTTATATCTATATATATTTTAAAATTTCTTACACATTTGTACCATGCCTGCCTTGTATCTATGCTTTATTTCCCTGATTTTTCTAACTGCTTTCACTTTTTCTTATTGAAAAAAAAATAAGAGAGATGTGTATTACTATACCAAATACCTCTCATGAACCCCAGCCTTACGTATCCAACCTCCTGCCCCCTCCCCTCAAACTTGTTTTCCTTCACTCTTCCTGTTCCAATAAATGGATCCTCTGCTGTTCCAGTTTCTCATGCCAAATGCTTTGCTGTCAATCTTGACTCTTCTCCTTTTCTCTCATACACATCCAATCTAGCCAATCCTCCTGTCAGCTATATCTTTAAGTCACATCTCAAATATGACTATCTCTTGTCATTTGCACTGTTAAAATCCTATTCCAAGTAACCATCATCTTTCCTCTGAATTATTTTAATAGTCCCTTCACTGGTTTTCCTTCTTCTACCCCTTCCTCCTACAAGCCATTTTCCATGTAACAGGGTCATCCCATCAAGGTCAGCCAATGATCTCCTATCTCACTTTGAATTAAATCTAGTATTTATTTGGTCTTAAGGCCCCACGTTTGATAGGGCTTTACTATTTCTTTAAGTGCTCAGATATACTAATAAAGTGGTTTGTTATCCTAATTTCCCATATACTTGAAGGATTAATTCAGTTACCTCTGATATCTGCTTTTCATTATGTTTACCCACTTTTTTTTTTTCAAAGCAGTATGATTTCTTTAGATGTGTGATGATCTTTGGCAGGGATCTTGGTGGTCCAAGAAGGCCTAGGTGATTGGCATGCAATTTCCTCCGCACTGTGAATGCAAGTCTCTTTTTAATAGGCTTTCCCTCTACATAGTAATTCTGATGTGGGAAGTGTGTGATTATGTTTGGGATAGGTAAACAGGCTTCTGCCTATGACAAATAAGTAGCAAAACAGCTTTCAGGCTGCAGTGTCTTTATATGCCAAAATGATAAAAGCTTTACTCTAGGCCATGAGCAGCCTTCTGCACTGAATCTTAAAAGTAAGAAGGTTTTGTGGCACAGAAGTAATTCACTTTTATGTTAATAAGGCTAACTCTTTAATGGTGACATCTTTCACCTAATTTAATATGGAATGAAAGACTAGAGGCCAGGTTCTTGTCACCTCTGAGTAGGTGTATCCCCTATTCTTATATTATCTTGTGAAACCACAGAACTTGGGGGTTCTTCCATGTGTAAGAAAGGGAGTCACTGGAGGGCCATATCTCCTGGTCCCCTTAATTCTGTATATACCCTTTGCACTGCCTCTTTGATGGTTTGATAGCAAACTAAAGTAACTTAGGCTGATTTTCAGTTATCATTCTCATTCATAGAAACTGGAACTGCCCATGTGTGGTCTGCCTCATTTAATATACACAGCAACATTAACCAAGAAAAATGTCATGGTTTAAGGAGGAGATAAGGGGAAAACATAATAGAAGTGTGAGAAGCCTACATAGCATGTGTGAACTGAATTAAGTCCATGGCATTCAGAAGGGATCATTTGAGATGTGGACTCTGGGGACACTTCTAAAGCACTAGCACATAGAAGGCTGCAAAGGCAAAGGACAACCTGTGGGTAAATATTCAAAACAGGGATGTTTAGCTGTAGACTGGTCTGGTCATAAATGCTATGGAGGTACAGACAACTTTGAAGAAGATTGCCAAGTGGCAAATTCAGGAGCTCTGGACTCTCTCCCAGAGTAATTGGGGCTCAAGGCCCTGGGTCCTGATGACATTAGCAACTTTGTACCAAAAGTTTTCTGTAGATTGTCGAAGCTGCTTGGATATTGCAGCTGTGTCCAGCAAGCCATGGAGGCCAGATCCAGTCTACCATTCATTGTCCTTAGAGTGGGGCCTCAGTAAATAGGGGAATCATAGGTTTTGCAGCTGTTTCCCTTCTGGGTCCATAGTTTGTCTGTATACCAGCATGAGAAAGGCTCTTCTTATTACAGTATATGTTTAGATTTTATGTGGTACAATGTAACACTTTTTTTCTTTTATACGTTCTAGAGTTTATGTTATACTTAGGCCTTTCCCAGGATAGGGAAAATAAACCTTTTATCATTTCCTTTGATATTTTATTGTTTCCTTTTTTACATTTATAGTTTAATCTGGTATACAGCATGATGTAAATTTTCAACTTTTTAGAAGATATTTTTCTTACTGTTTTAAATAGCCAACCACATTATATGGAAATCCTTTATTATATGAATTTATTTTTAATATAGATATATAGTGATCTGGTTTTGTGTATCTATGAAACAGAGATACACTGTTTTTAATTATTTAGCTTTAAAATAATTTTCTTACCATACAGGTCTATTGTCTCCATTATTATTATTTTTATAACTTTTCTGGCCGTTCTTATTTTGTTGCTGTGGTGGTGGTTTTTTTCTATATTGTACCTGTGGGAGTCCTTGCAGGAAAGAGATGACATTTAAAATGTGTTAATCCAGGAAATTTAATAAAGGAAGTATGTACAAAGATGTGGAAAAGGTGCAGGGGAAGAGATAATGCTGTTCCTGTGACTCTTAATATCTGGGTACCATTATACTTAAGCCTTGTGAGGAATGAGAATATTCCTCCCTCTTCTCTTCTTGGTTCTTTTGGCTGGTAAAATAATTAAAATGACATAAGGCAGATTAACAGGAGAAAATCAAATTTAATATGTATGTGTGGGGAATTTGCAAAAGCATGAGGAATTCCAAAGATAGTAAGGCAAGATGAGGTGTATATGTCATCTTGGACTGAGAGGAAGGAGGTTGGGTTCTGGGACTTCAAAGGAAAGGATATTAATTCACAGAAAAAGGAAAAGAGGTAATACTTGGAAAACAAATGTTTGCTGGGCCATCTAGAGACAATGGGACACAGAGAGGAGTTTGGTCAAAGAAGCCTTGCTAGGTTTCCCCTGTCTCCACAACTAGTTCATGCTTCAGTTACCTATGGTGACAGCTCCTTCCTGGAACTCTATCTCAATTCTTTTAGACAGGGGGAAGTTCAAAGGTTCTTCCTGAGTCTTTTGGGCCTTGGTTGTTTTCAGCTAGAAATAAATGGCAGGCCAGAGTGCACTGGTGTGAACATCTTGGGGTGGCCTGCCCTGAACCCCACCAGCCTAAAGAGGTGTGGAGAAAGGGTAAAAAGAAGAGGCTTTTACCACAATCCAGAAGAAATCCTATGGCAGGGACTAACTGACCATATGACATGCCATTAAGGTTAGAGTACAGGCAATTGAAAGGCAGAAGATGAGGGGGCTGTTGATGCAGTTTATATGGTTCCGCCTTCCAAGCACAGAGCAGGCTGGAGGAGGATAGATAGAAAATCTGGATGGGTATGTGGAAGTTATTCGGCCCAGTAAAGTTGTTTTGCTTTCCAGTTTGCGCTCATATCTTTCATCTAAGTGACAAGTTTGCATCCACTAAAAAGAGGCACACTATCAACTACTTTATCAGGTCAAGTAAGATCTGTCCAGTTAGCCTATTATTTGAAATCTGAAGTGTTAAATAATTTTTTTATTTAATTGTATTTTATTAGATTTGACAAGAGGGGTTGCATCTTTAAAGTCTCTACCAGTACAGTCTTCAGACATCGATAAAAAGCAGAGTTTAAACAGGCCAATAAGCATGTGACTAATTAGTAAGACAGATGCATAGACATGGTTAGGCAGTAACAATTGTAGTGCAGCCACAGGTCAAAGTGTAGAAGAGGAGAAGGCAGACAGGTAGATGGATAGACAAATATTTCATAGATGATAAAATCATTGTATAAAGCATATCAACAGAAGTATAAGGGGATATTTTGAACAACTCTATGCCAATGCACTCAATAACTCAAATAAAATGGGTGAATTCTTTGAAAAGTGAAGTTAACAAAACATGTAAAAGAGAAACAGAACATCTGAATAGCATCATTGAATTCTTTATTTAAGTTGAATTTATTGTCATAAATATGCCTATATAGAGAACTCCTTACCCAAATAACTTCACAGGAAAATTTAAACAAATATTTGATGAAGAAAAGAATTATCTTTTATACAATATATTTCAGAAATAGAGGAAGAGGGACAACTTCCCATTTCATATGAAGGATGAAGATATCCCTTATACCAGCACCTAAGATATAAAAAGAAAATTAGGAGAAAAACAGGTGAAATCAAAGTAGAGAGTTTGGTTAGTAGTAACATACCAATGTTGGTTTCTTAGTTTTGACAAATGTATCATTATGATAAACTGGGTGAGTGGTATATGGGAACTTTCTATATTATCCTTGTAATTTTCTGTAAATATAAAATTATTCTAAAATTTTTAAAAATTTATTAAAAGAATAAAAAGAAAAGAAACCCCCCGAAAGGAAAATTACAGACTACTATGTCTCATGATATGATTCCTTAATGAAGTTTAGCAAAATAAATCAGCATTATATAAAACAGGAATTTCATCATGACCTCTGAGGTTTATCCAAGGAATGCAAACTCGAGTTGATATTTGGAAATCAGTCAATATTAGCAAATGAGAGAGGAAAAGCTTATGATTATTTCAGCAGGTGCAGAAAAGCATTTTAACTATTCAACACCCATTCGTGATAAAAGTTCTTGGCAACCTTTCTCTATCTGATAAAGAGGATCTACAAAAAATTTACAGCTAACATCTTACTTCATGGTGATATATTTAATGTCCTTCCTTTAAGATTGTGAACATGGCAAGAATGCCTTCTCTCATTTACTGCTATTTAACATTTTATGGAAGGTTATAGTCAGGGCATGTGGCATAAAAAAGAAAAAGTAACTTGGATTAAAAAGGAAGAAGTAAAATTGTCTTAATTTAAATACAATATAATAATTTACATTATCATGATTACATTATTAAAAATAATTATGTTATTACAATTTTTATTAATTATAATAATTAGCAATCCCTAATCAACAAAATAACTACTAGGACTACTAATCAGATTTAGCAAAGCACAGGGCACAGAGTGAGTATATCAAAATTAATTGCAAAGCCATTCTTACCATTTTGCTGGTTCCTTTGTTAATGTGCTAATTAAATATTTGACATAGTCTCACTTTATATTTCTTTGAAAGTCATGTTTTTAACTTTTGAAAATTATACGTTGACAGTTTCGGAAATTCAACCTAGATGTCTAAATGGGCAATTAAATAGGTTGATATGAGAAGTGTCCCACATGGGTTCTTTAAATCCGGACACATTTTTTCTTAACTTCTAGAGTGAACCTTAAGTGATAAAAGTATTTTACTCTCAGTGACTCACAGTTCATCTTTTCCTGATTCTGTATTTTTGAATGTATTTCTAGGTTTCGTCCAAGCTTGTTTCTTTATCTGGTTTACAAATGGTCACTAGTTAAATTGCATTGGTGGCCATAAAAATTGTCAAGTTGATTGTATTGTCTGACTAGTTGATAATCTCTGACAGGTAGAGATGGAGATCTATATTCTTTTGAGTGGGAGAAAAAAGAGAATTAGAAATGTCAGGTTATTTTTGCTTGTTTTTATCTCTTTTATTTATGCAAGAATATATCTCACTTCCATTGGAAAAATATTTATTTAAAATAGAGAACATCATGTTTTTATGTACTGCAGTTATTCTGGACCATCCTTGAGTAGTTGCTAGCCCTTCCAGTGTCTGTGTGTTGATAACTGACAGAAGTCTCATTTTATGGGTATAAAATGTCTTCCCACTTTTGAGGTGTTATTAATATACTAGATTCAAAAGTCTCTTGTAAAAGAGCTCTGTTTGTTTAAAAAGACTAATAAGCAGAGAAAGGTAAATACTGTAGTTACAACTTATATGTGGAATCTAAAAAGTAAAATGAATATAACAAAACAGAAACAGACTCACAGATACAGAGGTATTGCCATTTGCAGCAACATGGATGGACGGAGAGATTATTATACTAAGTGAAGTAAATCAGACAGAGAAAGAAATATCATGTGATATCACTTATATGTGGAATCTGAAAAAAATGATACAAATAAACTTATTTACAAAACAGAAATTTCACAAACATAGAAAACAAACTTAGTTGCCAAAAGGGAAAAGGATGGGGAGGGATAAATTAGGAGTTTGGAATTAACAAATACACACTAATATATATAAAATAGGTAAACAATAAGGACCTACTTATAGCACAGGGAACTATATTCAATATCTTGTAATAACCTATAATGGAAAAGAATCTTAAGAATATATATCTAATATATATTATATATGTGAACACTTTTCTGTGCACCTGAAACTAACACAACATTGTAAATCAACTAAACTTCAATAAAAAATAAAATCTTAAAAGCTTAAAAGATGCTATTTTAACAAAACAAAAAATATTTGTATAGAAATGGCTAGCTCAAAAGTATTTTTTTTAAGAATCAAGAAATATCCTTGGACACGTCAGACTTAATACTTGGGTTTTAAAACAGTTATATCTCATTTCTTTAATTATATAAGAGAAGCATATAATAAAACCATAAATAATTTTTATAACATTTATGCATTTTTTTGTAAAGAGACCAATTTATCTAAACTTCCTAAACTTTTAATTTTCATCTATAGGTCATATATGCTAATATTATTTTCACCTGGTGAAAGATTATGAAAAATTCAAATTATCTGTTCAACTAAGTTGAATCATAATTGCAACAGATGTTTTTTATATTAACAGTAATTGCATTGTGCAGTATATCAGCTTAAACATAGTTGCTACTATATTTACCTTTAAGATCTTGGGGTAATATTAAACAGTGAATTAGACTTTGTATACTTGAGTAATTTCTAATATAGAATACTAAAAGATCAGTCAAAAAGGATTGTGTGTGTACATGTGTTTCTCATGTTTTTACGTTATAGAATGGCTCTACCTTTGGGTTATGTTAACAAACATGTTAATTGTTGCCAATGTAACAAAATTTAACAGTGATGTTTGTGGCTGTGGAGGGTAGTATTTGATAGACAGACATAGAAATACATATAGACATGTATTAGTGAATATAATGGTTCTGCTATGATTATAATTGGCATTTCTCAATTACTGGTTCCAGTTTTCTCTGTGAAAGAGAATTTAGTAGCTTTGCTTAAACATTTTATGTAATATGTGTTTGAGATTAAGCTAGAAACAAGAACTCAAGGAAAAAAATGAGCTTTTTTGTGCATTAAAATAAAGCATTTGGATTTCTATGAGAAAAGACAGAGAATGATACTTGAATAATACTTGAATGGACATAAAATGTTCTAGGAAGTTTGCATAAAATGTTCTAGAATGTGTATTTCATTTTCTTGTTTATATTATCTGCAAATAATGACCTTCAACAAAAGCCATAAAATATATTGAAATTTTGAAAAAAGTTTGCTCAAGTTTGGTGGGTGTATTTATAAGAAAAAAATAGGTGTAATTACTCAACTGTCAAATATCATATTAATAAAAGTTTAGAATTTGGTTTATTTGCTGTCAAAATAGCAAATTAGTCTTGAAGTACCTCAATCTGCTATGTATGAAAGAAAGTAGTTTTTCTTTACCTGTTTAATCTGCCCAGGTAATGGAGATTTGTGTCTCAACAGAATGGCTTTCTTTGTTTTAAACTAATTTTTATATTCTTGATTATTGAAGCAAAAACAAATACACAGATAAACTAGGAGTTTCTTTCTTCTGAAAGAACTTAGTTTTCTTACAAGTATTCCATCTTCCACTGTTTTATTCTTAAATATTTGAAGTTTTGTCTTTGATTAATAGGTAGCTAAACTCCATCCCTTGGTCTCAAGTACCTATGCTTCTGATTTAATCTACTGTCTAAATTACCTCTGAAAATTCTTTAGATTTTGAATTCCCAACGTAAGATCCTAAATTCAGAATACTGTAAATTTCAAGGTGGCATTATTAATATCTTTGGGGTTTCTCAAAAGTTCCCTGATCAACTACAGTGATTGTTCTTTCACCTTAAGAAAGGAGCTCACTAAAATAATTGTTAGTTTGGAAAGCTCCATATTTCTTAAAAAGTTCAGCATCATTGAAAGAGTTTCAGGGGAAGAGTTTTTAGAAGCTCAATTTTCTTTAAGTTAATTTTATGCTGATAAAATATTATTAGTAAAAATATGTTACAGAAAGGGTATACCTTATAGAATAAAGTAGAAGCCCTCAAAGATATGGCAATGCCCTTGCTGTCATTCTTAGGAAATGGACATTCTTAATGTCGAGGAAAATATTGATTAAATTCATATTAAATAGTTATGTACTAACCTGATATGAAAATTTTCTCTTCTTAGTTTTGATTTTTTTTAATGTTTATGTAATAAATTAACCAGTAACAGTCTTTTCTATCTTATCAGTACGTGGTCTCTATTTGAAATATCTGCTATAAGCTACAGTCTAGATTTTATGTCATCAACAAAGAACGGCAGTCTAGGGAGAAATACTCTACTAGGTGCTCTTAACTATCGATACTTAACTCATGGCTCCAGGCTTCTGAGCTGACATGATTTAGAGAACTCTAAGACTGTACCAACAATGAAAGACAAATGTCCCAGTACTTTTTATAAACCAGAAACAGATGAGGTTGGGATAGCTGACTGATGACACAAGTTTTGTTGGGACAAGAGTGTAGAATTAATTAAGTGATAAAGGAAATCTAATTGTGTTCATTTGTTTGAAAATGTAGAAATTTTTTTTTTAGTTATATTTTCTCTGATGGGTATATGATGAAGGTCTTTTTTTCTTCTTGATCTATCTCTATTCTTTAACTTAGACTATGCTTTTGGAAATTCAGATAAAATATTTCAGAAATCGTGAATAAATAGTTTGAGTCATTTTAATCTTTTAGCAGCTTCATTGAGATGAAGTTCACATAAAATAACCTGTACATATTTAAAGTATACAGTTTGAAAAGTTTTAATATATATATATACTTTTGAAATCATCACAATTAAGATGATGAGTATATTCATCACCTCCAAAAGATCTTCTTGTACCTTTATGATCCTTCCCTGTGGTGCCTCCTTCCTTCCACAGGTAGCCGCTAATATACTTTCTGTCACTATGTATTAGTTTGCTATATGTAAATTTCCTAGAATCTTATATGCATGTCAGCTTCTTACAAGGTTAAAAACACTCATCATACAATTAGTAGTTCTCCTTTTAGATACTTACCCAAGAGAGAGAAAAAGATATTTCCACACAAATACCTGTTGTAACAGCCTAAAACTGGAAACAGCTCAAATATCCATGAACAGATGAACTGATGAACTTATTGTGGTATGTTCATAAAATGGGAAACTACTCAGAAATAAAATGGAGTGAACTATGGATTCATGAAACAACATAGATTAATTTTAAAATCATTATGCTGAGACAGAAAAAAAAAGTACATTCTGTTGGATTCCACTTCTTCAAGTTCAAAAATAAGCAAAAATAATCATTGTTCATAGAATTCAGAACACGTGTTGCCTTTTGAAATAAGAATTGACTGGAAGGGAGAATCAGGGTATATTTCTCCAATAATAAATATTCAAGTCTTGATTGTGGTGGTGTAAATATTTTTCAGAGTTTATTGAATTGTTCACTTAAAAATTGTACATTTGACTTTATGATTTTCCAAATTAAAATCAACTCCTCTTTGCTTCTAAGACTAATAAGGGCTAAGGATAGTGAAGGCATGGGAGTTAAGCAGTTTTTCCCTGGATCCTACCTATTTCTGCTTCAAACAGAGATGTCCCACATTTATATGCTTGGCATATTGCTCTTCTGCATAAATTTCATTCTGAAGGACTCTGAAAACCATTTTTACAACATCTAGAACACTGATGACACGACCAAAGCTTTAGGATCTAACTAACAAACTAGATTTAAGACAGAGGTCAAATTATTATCCCTCTTAGATAATGATTTACAGACAAACCCCAGGAAAGAGCAACTCATTTCCAGATTGCAGTCTCTTTTCTTATCCTTGAAAACCTAATATTCATATAGCATTCCCCTAACTTAACGCTTGAGCTATGAAAAAAAAAAGTAAAAGTAACACATCAGTCATTTTTAGAGGAAGTTGTGTCATGAGGTATGAGAGTGCATTGTATGACTTGTGAGAAGCAGGGCAGATATGGGGGTTCAAGGTAGAAAATTTACTCCTGAGTTGAAGAACCCCAAGACAACATAGTGGGAAGTGCTACAGGAGATCGTTTCCCATTTTGCTTATTGCCTATGGCTAGTTTTGTCACTTAACGTCTTTATAAATCAGAGGCTACTTCATTTGTGAAAACTTTTTAAGATGATGTTAATTCTTAAAAACACTTTGGGGAATTTCCTTTGCTCTGGTGTAATACTTAATGGTCATCAAGTGTATACTGGGTGTGCAGGTGAGAATAATCTAGAGAAAATGGATGTCCACAGAGAACTGTCATTTCTTTTGGAAATGGGGCTTATTTGATTTCCTTAAGATCTATTTACACATCTGGTTTCACTGAGTCCCGTGTCCCCATTTGGGAAATACTGTTTTAAATAAGTATCTCTCTAAATTCCACCGAAATTTTAATGATTATAAAGATAATATCATTATTGCAGTAATGGTCAAGAGACTCATAAGGAATTTGTGGTTTTAATATCTGTTAGACAAAAAAAAAATAGGAACCAATTTAAAAGTACTTAATGCATATATTAAAACAATTATTAGAATATTTCATTTATTTAAAAGTAAGTAGTATGGTTTCCAGCAATTATGTCTAGCTTTAGAGAATATACTGGAGTAATTTAAAGTTTTTATTTTCATAATCCACAAGTGCCATTTAGAAGTTATGTGAGTACATTAAATACGCATTACACATATTAACATTTTAAGAAAGATCATTAATTATTGAGATTTTCCATTATGTCAGTAAACCAAGGCTCGAGTTAAGTTTCAGAGCAGAAAGTTTATTTCCTATTAAACCTTAAGAAAGGGCTCAAAGAGCTCAAGAAAGGACTAAAAATTCTTTCACATTGAGATACAGATAACTGATATCTGCTAGTATAAGCTTTCTACCCCCAACCCATAATGCATTTTAACAAAATAATGAGAGACTAAAAGTATGGAACTAGTACTTGAAATTAAAAATATATATATTTAAGCATATTTAGAATATGTTTCAGGAATTAACAGTCTTTTTAGAATCTGAACATTGAAATGAATAATTCTCCATTTACTTAAGGAAAACTTTGGTTTCTAGCTAAAGGAAAAACGCCTGCCCTTTAATATTGTTGCATTTAAAGTCAAAGTCTCAGTTTGATGATTTTTAATATTGAATACAACTCTTTTCAAAACAGTTGCATACATAGATTGAACCATATGGAATCACCAATTTCAATCATTTTTGACATGCAAAAAATGGCAGTTTTATATGGTTCAACTTAATGTTCTATTTGCATGCCATAATTAACTCATCATTAGAAATTATTTTCCAGCAAATGAAACCACGTACCTATGAACTGGTTAAGGGACAGGGGACTCTCAGTCTCTGAGTGTAGGTCTCTGTGTGTGTAGAAGACACTGTTCGCTTACCCATCTATGTTAGCTTTTGATTGTAGTGTAACAAATTAACAGAAACATGGCAGTTTACAACAGCACACATTTATTATCTCATAGTTCTCATGGCTTGGGAGTCCAGGTATGGCTAATCGGGTCCTTTGCTTAGGGTCTCACAGGCTATACGCAAAGTGTAGAACAGATAGTGTTCTCTTCTGGAGGCTTGATTAGGGAAGGACCCACTTAACAGGCTCAGATTTGGGGCAGAACTCATTTCTTTGTTGTTGTAAGACTGAAGCATCCTGGATTCTTGCTGACTGTTGCCTGGGGGTCACTCTCAGCTCCCGGATGTTGCCAGTGGGCATACTCGCAGTATGATAGCTGGCATGTGTTAGAGTGAGCAAGTGAACAAGAAAGAGAGAAACAAGCAAGATAGAAACCAAATTCTTTTTGTGTTCCAGTCTTGGAGTTGATGTCCCATTACTTTTACCGTATTCTGTTTGTTATAAGTGAATCACTAGATCTAGCCAACACTCAAGAGGGGGGTGGTGTGTGAGGGGGGTGGTTTACACCAGGGTGTGAATACCAGGAGCTGGAATCATTGGGAATCATCTTAGAAGCTTATCTTCTCTCCCTGAGTTTGATTCAGGCATGAATCCAGTTTAGTCTAAGACCAATCATGATCATTCCTTTTCCCTGCCATATGTAACTCTGTTCTGGACCATCAGATGTAAGGGGAAGCCAGCATGGAGGGCTCTGCAATATCACTTTTTCTCACGATTCAGTCCTAGTTGGGACTGGAGAGATCATTTTGTGACTATCAAGGGAGCTAGCTTAGAGACAAAGTCAATGCTTTGAGTATAGCAGAAGAGCTTGAGTTCTTAATAATAATGTTGAGCCACAGAATTTGCCAAATGAGATCTTCCTAATGCAGGATGTTGCTTAATGTCAGAAATGTTCTCTTGTTTAAGCCGTTCTTATTCAGTTTTTCCTTATTTGCAACTGAGTAAATATACCTTAACTGACACAGTGTCTGTAGCATAGAAAAGTATCTTGCCTTGTGTGATGAGTTAGACTGAATCATTGTTACATTTTTCCCCTTCCAACTAGAAAAATGTATATAATTCTTGGATTCGAAGACACCTGGAGCACAGCTCTACTGAGTGGAAAGATCATGTGCAAACTAAACCTAGTTCACAAATTTGCTTTGATCTGGAATGGTTTGAACAAAATACTAAAATACAACAAATCATTGCTTCCAAAAATGTTGAGTTGTTATCATATAGAATAGTGCATCTCAATCTTTCACATGCACACAAATCACATAAGAATGACATTCAGATTCAGTTGGTCAGAGGTAAGACCTGAGAATTTGTGTTTTCTAGCATACCTCACAGTGATGTCAGTTTCGCTTAGTGCGAAGACCACGTTTTGTGTAGAAAAGTTGTCGACATAGAGTCTTTTGGAAGTAGTTTTATTCAGAAGAGGAAAAAAAAATGAGCTTTTAGTTTTACCAAGAAAATGACTTCAAAAGTATGCTGAAGTTTGTTTTTTTCCTTACTTTTCTTTTGCTTTGATCCATGGGAGATAATCATAAGCTTAAATATTGTTTAAAAAATTTAAAAAGAAAGTCTCACATGCCAAATAACAGTTTGTTTCTGATTTGTATTTTTCTAATTCTGTTGGATCATTGAAAAAAAAATTGCTTTTCAGTGTTAATTATCTTGGTATTTATGGGGAGGAAACTGTATCTTAAAATAATGAGGCCAAATGATTCTTTAATTCGGAGGAAGCATGTCGTAAATTTTTTTTCCTTTAAAAGAAGAAAGCTTCCCTTTGAAGAGCTGACGGTTACATTATGTACTTCTTTGCAGTCTCCTGTGACCACTGATTTACATCAAAGCTTTGCTGACAATTCAGCATTTTCAGTCTGTTCTTTGGACTGAGTGGAAATGTCAGGTAGTTTAGTTTAGATTATTCACTACAAGGCATAGGAGGTGATTTTTATTTAGGCTAAAAAAGAACTGCAAATTAGTACTATCCTGGAACCTGTCTGGAATGTCACTTTCATTTGAAATCCATGAGTTTAAATCATATGAAACAAGATTTGAAACCTTTAAAGGAAGAGCCAACGATTTATGTTATTTGAGAGATATGTATCTCCAACTGATGTGTTAATTACTTTGAACCTGCAGAATGTGATTTTATGCCTTTAGTGGAATTTATCTATCCTTTTAAAAATTAATTTTAAGATGTTTTGAAGACTCCAGCTTTATCTTTTCAATTGTTTAGGACACTTAAATGCTCCTTAATAAACTTTAGTCCCCTGGATGACAGGAAATATCCAGTCTAATGTAATAGAGACTATGTTTACATAGCAATAAATCTCCATTTTAAATTTTGCTAACACTATTACTGTACTGTATTGAGTACTGTAAACAATAACCTAATGCTGACATGAAAAGGCCTTGATACATTTAATAGATGAAAATGAGTTTGCTATTAAGACTAAGTTATCTCAGATCAACTACAGGTTTCTAATTTTTAAATATATTGCTATTTTACATAAATACACATATTCCTTAAAATTGTGCTTAATTAACTTTATTAGTATCATACTTTTTATATGATAAAAATATTTACAAAAGTAAATACTTAAAGTAGGCCTTCATTGATTCTTAGTCAAAATATTTGTAAATTCTAAATTTGTGGGTGTACCACCCATGATATTTTATTATATTTTAAGTTTTTGAAATAAATTACTTAGAAGCCACAATTTGCTGGAAAAATAGGAAAAAATTATAAAATTTAGAGAAGAAACTATAAATTACTCCTTATTACTACCCAGACATAATTTCTGTTAACACTTTAGTGTACATACTTCTGGTATTTTAGTGATAGTATAGACATACATTCACAAGGTATTCATGTTCACAGTATTCACAAGATGGTCACAAGACATTCGTGTTCCAGATATTCATAAAGAAAGTACATGCACACATACATACAGACTTTACATATATATATACTTACTGAATTATAGTCAGTTTACAATGTTGTGTCAATTTCTGGTGTACAGCATAATGTTCCAGTCATACATGAATATACATATATTCTTTTTCATTTTTTTTTACCATAAGTTACTACAAGATATTGAATATAGTTCCCTGTGCTATATAGTATGAACTTGTTGTTTACCTATTTTATATATAGTAGTTAGTATCTGCAAATCTCAAACTCCCAATTTATCCCTTCCCACCTCCTTCCTCCCTGGTAACCATAAGTTTATTTTCTATGTCTGTGAGTCTGTTTCTGTTTTGTAAAAATGTTCATTTGTCATTTTTTTTGACTCCACATGTTCATATGGTATTTTTCTTTCTCTTTCTGGCTTACTTCACTTAGAATGACAATCTCCAGGTCCATCCATGTTGCTGCAAATGGCATTATTTTATTCTTTTTTATGGCTGAGTAGTATTCCATTGTATAACTATATCACAACTTTTTTTAAACATTTATTTTCCTACTTGTATTAGTTTGCTAGGGCTGCCATAACAAAGCAGCACAGATTAGGTGACTTAAACAACAGAAATTTATTTTCCCACAATTCTAGAGGCTATGAGTCCAAGATCAAGGTGTTGGCAGGGTTTGTTTCTTCTGAGGTGTCTCTTCTGGCCTTGTAGATAGCTGTCCTCTCCTTGTTTCTTTACATGCTCTTCCCTCTGTATATATCTATGTCCAAATTTGCTCTTTTTATAAAGACATAAGTCATATTGGATTAGGACTTGTCCTAGATCCTATCTCAAAATAGTCACCTTCTGGGGTACTGAGGTTGAGGACATCAACATATGAATTTGGGGGGAACACAGTTTATCCCATAAAACTATTCAAAATTATACCTCTAACATTTGCCCATGTCATTAAATATCCTAGTGTCGTACAATCCAAATGTGTGGAAATCCATAATAGAGTTTTTATTCCCCAATTTCATGCTTGAGTTATCTTTAATTTCTACAAGTATAAATAAATATCTGTCTTAAATCTTTGCTCACATGTCTAACTATTTTCTCTCTAGTAAATCCATAAAAGTAAAATGACCAGTGGAATAGTAGATATTGCTTTGGCTCTTAGCATGTATTTCTACATTGCTCTGCAGAAGTGGCATCAGTGCATACATCAGTCAACAGTACATAAGAGGGCCTCTTCACCATTAACTTTGGTATCACTAAAGGGCAGTGTCATTTTAATTTTATTCTTAAAAGTTTCATCAGGAAAGAAAGGATTCTTACTGTTTTTGGTTTCAGTACTTTTAGCAATGTTTTTTTTGGATATGACATCAGAAGCATAAGCAACAAAAGCAAAAATAAATGAAACTACATCAAACTAAAAAGTTTTTGCACAGCTAAAAAAAACAATCAATAAAATGAAGTCAACCAACAGAATGGGAGGAAATATTTGCAGTCATCTATCTGATAAAGGATTGATATCCAAAATATATAAAGAATTCATACTACTCAATAGCAAAATGAACATACAACCTAGTTTTAAACTAAGTTGACATAATGGATGGACTTAATGATTATTATATTAAGTGAGGTAAGTCAGACAGAGAAAGACAAATATATGATATCACTTATATGTGGAATCTAAAAAAATGATACAAATCTTATTTACAAACCAAAAATAGACTCAGAAATAGAAAACAAACTGTGGTTGCCAAAGGGGGAAGGGCTGGGGAGGGATAAATTTGGGGTTTGGAATTAACAGATATACATTACTATATATAAAATAAATAAACAACAGGAATCTACTGTACAGCACAGGGAACTATATTCAATTTCTTATAATAACATATAATGGAAAAGAATCTGGAAAAAATATGTATGTATATGTATAACTGAATAAGTTTGCTGTACACATGAAACTAAAAACAATGAGATATCTATACAGCCTATTAGAATGGCTGTAGTCAGAAAAACAAGAGACAACTGTTAGAGAGGATGTGGAGAAAAATGAACTCTTGTACATCATTGATAGGAATGTAAATTGATACAGCCATTGTAAAAAATAGCATGGAGTCCCCTTAAAAAAGTAAAAAGAGCTACCATATGATTCAGCAATCCCACATCTGGGTATATATCCAAAATAATTCAAATCTAGTTCTCAGAGATATATTTGTGTTCCTATATTCATTACAGCATGATTCACAATAGCCAAGAACTGGAAACTAGTTAAATTTCCATTGGCGGATAAATGGATAAAGAAAATATGGTATATACATGTAATGAAATATTATTCAGCCATAAAAGAGAAGGAAATCCTTTCAAATGCTATAACATGGATGAACCTTGAGGACGGTATGCTCATTTAAACAAGCCCATCACAAAAGGACAAATACTGCATGACTCCACTTTTACAAAGTATCTAAAGTAGTCAAACTCATAGAAACAGAAAGTAGAATGGTGGCTGCCAGTGGTTCAAGGAGGGTGTGATGGGTAATTAGTGTTCAATGAGTGTAGAGTTTCAGTCATGCAAGAGAAGAAATTTCTAGAGATCTGCTGTATAACATGGTGCTTGTAGTTAAGAATACTGTACTGTAAATTTGAAAACGTGTTTAGACAGTAGGTCTCATGTTGTTTTTTACATTTTTTAAAAAAGCAAAGGAGAAATATATACTTTCTCTGACAAAAACTGAGGGAATTTGTTGTCAGTGGACCTGCTTTGCAAGAAATGTTAAAAGACATTTTTGAAAGAGACCATAAATGATGTATGTCTGCAATTCAGAGCTCTATAAAGAAAGAATGTTAGGTAAGGAATAAACAAAGGCAAAGTAAAATGTTTTGTGTTTTTTTTCTTAATGGACTTAATAGATAACCATTTATTTAAAGTAATCATACCAACAGTGTATTGGGTAATTATATCAACTGGATAAGTAAAATGAATGACCCTGGTGCCATAAAGAATGGGAGGGAGAAATTGGGAATACCGTCTTATAAGGTCTCTGCCCTACCCATGGAGTGGTACAGTGTTATTTGAAAGTGGACTTAGATTAGTTGTAAGTATGTATTGAAAATTTTAGGGAAACAACTAAACAAATAAGAAAGAAGTATAGTTGATATGCTAGGAGAACAGAGAAAATGGAATCAGATAAAATGCTCAATGAACCAGAGAAAGCAGAAAAAGAATTTCAAAATATGTGAGAAAAACATCAAAATGCAAGGAGAAATAGCAAATCCTAACTCATTCTATGAGGCCAGCCTCAACCTAATACTAAAACCAGATAAAGACAATACAGAAAAGGAAAACAACAGATCAACATTGCTCATGATATTAGATGCAAAAATACTCAACAAAATAAGAGCAGATTGAATCCAGTGTATAAAATGAATCATATTACCATGACCAAGTGGGATTCATTCCAGGTTTTCAAGCCTGTTTCAACATTAGAAAATCAGTTAATGAAATTCAACACCTTAACAGGCTAAAGAAGAAAAATTTAGTTATATAAGAACAGCAAATGGAGCAATAGAAGGTAACTTCCTCAATGTGATAAAGAACATTGAGAAAAACCTACAGCTGTATATAATACATAATAATGAGAAACTAGGCACTCCTGTCAGATCACGAACAAGGCAGGGATATCCTTTCTCTTCACTTCTACCCAACATTGTACTGGAAGTCTTAGCTAATGTAATACGACAATAAAAGGAAGCCAAAGCTATGCAGATAGGGAAGGAAGTGACAAAGTTTGCCAATAACATGATTGTCTGTGTAGAAACTCCCAAAGAATTGACAAAAAAAAAACTCCAAAAAACTTAGAACTAATAAGTGATTATAGCAAGGATGCTGATACAAGTTTAATATACAAAATTTAATTGCTTTTCTATGTACTAGCAATTAACAGTGGAAACTTGAAATTAAAAACACAATGCCATTATATTTGCACCAAGAAAACCCTAAATGCTTAGGTGTACATTTTTCAAGATCTATCTGAGGAAAACTACTAAACTCTGATGAAAAAAATCAAAGAAGATACAAGTAAATGGAGAGATAGTCCATGTTTATAGATATGCAGGCTCAATGTTGTTAAAATGGTCAGTTCTTCCCAAATTGATCTGTAGAATCAATTCAGTCTCAGTCAAAATCCCACCAAATTATTTTGCAGAAGTTGACGACTGATTGTAATGTTTATATGTAAATGCAAAAGACCCAGAATAGCTAACGTGATACTGAAGAAGACTAGTGGGAAGACTGACGCTACCTGATTTCAAGACTTAATATAAAGCTACAGTAATTATGACAGTGTGCTACTGGCAAAAGAATACACAAATAAATCAATGGAACAGAACAGAGAACCCAGAAACAGATCCTCACTACTGATTTTTCACAAAGAACGAAAGGCAATTCAATGGGCAGAGGATAGTCTTTCAACAAATGGTACTGGAACAATTGGATAGCCATATTTTAAAAAAAGAATCTGTACACAGACCTTACACTTTTCACAAAAATTAACTCAAAGTGGATCATAGACCTAAATATTAAATGCAAACTAAAACCTTCCATATGAAAATATAGGAAAGAATCTAGATGACCTTGGGTTTAGCTATAATTCTTTAGAATTAACATGAGAAGTATGACCCATTAAAGAAATAAAATTGATAAGTTGGAATTTATTGAAGTTAAAAACATCTCTACAAGATACTGTTAAGACAATGAAAAGACAAGCCATAGACTGAGAAAATAGTTGTAAAACTCATATTGGATAAGTAATTTATACCCCAAAGAACTCTTAAAACTTAACAATAAGAAGTAGCCCAATTTAAAAAGTGTGCAAAAGCTCTTAACAGACACTTTACCAAAGAAGATATACAGATGGCAAATAAGCATATGAAAGGAAGCTCACCGTAATTTGTCACTGGAGAATTGCAAATTAAAACAGCAATGGGATACCAGTACATCTATTAAAGTAGCTTAGATCTAAACAACTGACAACACCAAACGCTGGCAAGGATGTTGAGCTACAGAAAATTCTCATTCAGTGCTAGTGAGAATGTAAAATGGTACAGCTGCTTTGAAAAACATTTGGGCTTACAAAGTAAAACATAGTCTTACAATATGATCCAGCAATCATGCTCCTAGGTATTTACTCAACTGAGATGAAAACTCATGTCCACACAAAAACCTATACATGAATATATAGTGATTTTATTGATAACTGTGGGATACTGGAAGCAACTAAGTGTCCTTCAGTATGTGAATGAATAAACAAACTGTGGTACGTCCGTATCATGGAATATTATTCAGTGATTGATTAAAAAAAAATGAACTGTCAAGCCATGAAATATTGCTAAGTGAAAGAAGCCAATCCCAAAAGGCTACATACTGTATGATTCCAACTATATGACATTGTGGAAAAGGCAAAACTATAGAGACAGTAAAAAAAAAAAAATTGGTAGTTGCCAGGGATTCAGGGAGAGGAGAGAAAAGATGAATAGGAATAGGTAAAGCACAGGGGATTTTATTCCATATGATGTTGTAATGGTAGATACATAGCATGCATTTGTCAGAACCCCATAGACCTGTACAAAACAAAGAACCTTGATGTAAACTAAGGACTTTAGTTACTAATAATATATAAATATTGGTTCATTAATTGTAACAAATTACAATTTGAATAATAGATGATAGTGTGATGGAGGAAACTCTCTGTACTGTCACTCAATTTTTTGTAACTTTAAAACAGTTCTAAAAATAAAGTGCGTTAAGAAATCAAGAAGTCATTGGGCTGTAAATTTACATTTATATTTGTGTACTTTGCTTTCTATAATTTGTACTTCAAAATAATGTAAAATTATTTTAAAATACAGAAAAAATTTTGAAACACCAAAATACAATCAAATCATCTTGATTGAAACTCCTTTAGTAAAAGAAAAAAATTGAGTTCAATATTGTAAAAAGTTGGGAATCTTAAAATATAGAATTATCACTGGACTATAAAGCAAGTCCTGGAAAGCCCCAGGTACTGAACCAGAAGGTTTAGTATGTGCAAACTGTGATATCCCTTTTTGTAATTATTACTTAAGATTATTATTCAAGAAGGACATGCACCAAATATTACCATACTATTCAGTGTTGTCATATAACATCAGAAATGCCCACTTCAGCTAAACTCTGTAAATTTATAAATGGTACACTTTTAGGACAATCTTCTCATATTTTATTTGTTGTTTCTTGAAACCTTGTTTATATAACACTCAATTGCAAGGGAAATTAGAAACCTATATCTTTTTTTTCTTTTTTTTCATTCCCAAACGTCTGATGCCAAGGGCAAGACACAGTAGTGGTGGGTTTCATGGATGTTTGCTTGGAAGCTCAAAGTGTTAGCTAATCCACTGGGCTACACTATTCCTTTGGCTTTCCTTCTGAAGGAAGAGATTAAACAAAACTACAGCTTTAATTAAGAGCAGACATAAAAACAGAATTCAGTGAGAATATGTGTGGTATGCATATGCACAGAATTAAGTAAAAGTTTCAGCAGAAAATGCAAGTAAAGGTGTTCTTAGGCACAGAAGTGGAACTAGGGAATATATCCAAACAGCAGCAGTTCTAGAAAGCGCTTTTCTAGCTCCCCCTGGTACTGGAGTTTATAAAACTCATATGATCATGATGCTGAGGGAACCACCAGCTGGATCAGAGTACTTGTTTGCTCTTGCTTTTCATCTGGTCAGCCCAAATGAATGATTTTTGTTCTGACAAGGGTTTTTCTCACAAGGGTCCTACAAACCTACAATATATAAATACCAATGCCTTTAAATAGCTCCACCAGCTTACATACACAGAAAAGAGGATATTATTAGAGTATTTATATAGATTAAAATGTCAACATTTTGAACTGCAATTAAGGTTGTTCCAGCACTTCTTTTGTAGAGCTTTATTTTCAGGGATTCATAATTCAACATAATAATCATTCCCCACACAAAAGTTGGCTCACAAACTCACAGGATTCAAGGGTTTTATTTTAATCTTAAAATAAAGTAAATTTGGTTTTTTAAAAGAAACTCACAGTGTAGCTCTTACTTTGACATGTTTTTGCAAAGCCAAAAAAAAAAAAAGCTTTTAATATTATTTTTCAGCCTAGTAACTGTTGCAGTGAATTCATATTTCTTTAGTATATGTAATTAAGCATCCTGTGATTGGCCTTTTAAATTGCAATAATTTGTGCATATATTTCCATGAACTGCAGATTTTCAAAAACTACAGTGTAAAATTGTGTATTACTTCCAAAAATCTATGCATCAAATACGCGTGGTTCAGAGGACCAGATATATTCAATCTAGAGGACAACTATCTTCCAAGGAATTTCAGATTCATTAGGGAGTGGACTTGCTCTGTATGGACACACTTGAAATGCGTAATTTAAAGCCAGGAGAGCCAGTTGAAACAGTAGGCGGAAAATATCCTTATAAGTAAATTTGTCCAGAGCGGTTAACTTAGTAAGTAGTGAGTTCTGTGTCCTTAATTGTTTTTCTAGAATGGTCTAGAAGATCTCTTCCTAGAGATGTTGGGGAGAGGACATTAGCAGTAGGTGAGATTCTCTGAAACTTTGAGATTCTGAGAATTTAAACTATGCTTCGTATTTCTGTGGAGCATAAAGAATATTCACAAAATTAAAATATATTGTTCCCAAATATATGAGCCAGCTATTACTTTTGACCAGTTTCTTTTGACCAGTTCCTACTTGTCCATGATGGGCTGGAGGGTGGGAAGGGAGCTTTCAAGCTGTCTGTGGAATATGAACTATCTGAACTAAAACTGTGGGATATGTTGGTAGCAGTAATATCTAAAATTGGGGTTGCCCTGTGAAAGGGGCATGGGATAATTTATTTAGCTTTTTTTTTTCATGGGGGGCATAATTTGATTGATTGATTGATTTAATGGAGGTACTGGGAATTGAACCCAGGACCTCGTGCATGCTAAGCACACACTCCACCACTGAGCTATACCCTACTCTCTCTTTTTGAAATATATTGATATATTGCTTTTAAAGGTTCACACTAATTCATATCCTCATAGTATATAAGAGTGCTTATCTTCTCACAGCTTCCAACACTAAGCATTATTACATTTTAAACCATTTAAAGTGATTCTTACTATTTTTAAAATTGAAGTGCAATTCCCATAACATAAATCTGATCATTTTAAAGTGAACAGTTCAATGGCATTTTAGTACACTTGCAGTGTTGTACAACTACCATCTCCATCTAACTTCAAAATATTTTCATCATCCCAAAAGGAACCCCATACCCATTAAGGGGTTGCTCCCCATTCCCTACAGCCCCTGGCAACTACCAATTTGCTTTCTGTCTCTGTAGATTTATCTATTTGGGATATTTCCTATCAATGGAATTATACAATATGTGACTTTTTGTGTCTTCTTTCATGTAGAATCATGTTTTCTAGGTTCAGCCACATTGTTTTATGTATTAGTACTTCATTCCTTTTTATGGCTGAATAATATTCCATTGTATGGCTATACACTTAATATGTCTTTTGAAAGATGTGTTTTAAGAATCATTTTACTTTATATATTACTTTTTGTACTTCAGTACATAATCATTTCAGATAAATATAAATAATCATCTTTGGATGATTTGAACTTTGACTTTATGATAGCTGCCATACTAAAGTGTAATTTAATGAGATCAAACTTGTTTTTATCAACCTCATTAACAGCTTTCAACTTTATTTCTATGGTATTATTCCTATCACCTGTGAAATTCAATTTTATGCTAATGTATCTGTGCCTGTAATGTCAAACCTTCGGTGGGTCAACAATTTATCTGGCATCCAGAGTTCATCATGTAGTTTTATGGTCCTCCTGGAAAGCTGCAGGAAGTAACAAAGCATCCCCAAGATCCCCAACACATTGGGTTAAGAACAAAAGGCTAAACCTGAACTGATTAGTCATCTTCCTTGACTCTCAGTAGGTAACTGATTCTCACTCTCATCACCCAGAGTCTCACACTTGCAACATCAGCCCTTTTTCTAATCTGACCCAGTCCCCCCAATACCACTTCTGCCCCAAACCTGTTGTGGGTCTCTGGGTCTCCAGATCTCTAAGGACCAAATTCCATTATATCCTCAACCTTCAACTCTGGCTTCAACTGAAATCTGGCTATCTTTCCAATACTACTTCTTCCATAAGGATATCACAATAAAACTGGTTGTAGTTTGTGTATTTGTTTCTCTCCCAAATGAGTTATCTCATGTGTAAGAAATGAAGCAATTCTTCTCCCTTGCTTCAAATTGCCATTTGCAATCATGTTTCTTTCTTCATTTGTAACCACAGATCTTTGGCAGCCTTGACTGTTAAGATCTCCCTGCATTCCTTGCTTTCATCTACTTCACTGCAGTCACCCCCTGCTCCCAGTCCTGCCCTGCTGCCCCCCGCCCACCCCCTTGCCCCCAGGCAGTGAAGATTTGGCTCCTGGTTCTCTGTTTCTCCACTGATATCACTATTCTGGGTGATTTCAGTATGCAAGTGGATGTGATAACCTAGAGAAGAGTTCAGATAATAACATAACATCTACACATCCATCAGCCAGAACTAGCAAATCATAGCATTTTTGCCATAGCTATGGTGCTGAATTTTTACAGGGAGCGTTTTGCTTCTAGCCAGAGATTCGATGCTGATTTAGGGGCATCTTTCCTACCTTCCAACCTCATGCTGGTGCAAGGCATTTTTTCCCTGTATCTTGGTAAGCTTTAATAACTCTAGCCTTAGCCTTAAAATGAGTTTATCAGTTCCATAAAGCTCTTTCTCTGCCCTTATCACCTTTGTAACAACCAGCTCAGTGCTATGGACCTATCTTTTCATTTCCTCTTTGTTTCTGGCACTTAGGGATTTTCCTTTCTTTCTCACAAGTTCAGCAATATATTTTTTGCTATTGTTACACTTTGCCCAGGATTTCTAGGAGTTTGTAGCACAGGAGGAGGTTTATGTTAATTCAGGCTGCCTTATGTCAGAACAAGAAATCCCCGTTCACTCCTGAACTTACTGTACTCTGACTTTGAAAATGTTAACTTAAAATTCACTTTTCAAGGTCACCAGACTTGTTCATATTGAAAAATACAGTGGAGAATTACCTGTATCTCCCTCTTATTAGACTCTTTGGGGACACCAAATGGGTTTGACCCCACTCTCTGATTTAAAAACCCCTGTGGCTTTGATCACAAGATGGGCCTGGTTTTCCTAATCTGTTATTCCTTCTTCTGCTGTCTCTTTTCTTCAAGCTTGACCTTCATGATGGAGTGTGCCAGGGTTAGTCCTCTGCCCTTCTCTATCCCCCAATTTTATTATGTCCTTACATGTTGTGGACTGAATAATTGTTCCCAAATGTTCACTTCTCCTTTGCCACTAAGAGGATTATTTATTGCTGACCATTGGTGTGTGACATGTAGTGTTACCCCTGTGGGCAGAGTATACTTTTTTATTCCATATGACTTGTACTGACAAAGGAAATGTGAATACAAGTGATAAATGTCAATTAAGAGTAACCCTTAAAGAGTGATTGTGTGTTTCCACCAAGTTTTTTCCTCATTTTCTCTTGGCTATGAATCTGGCATTTCCCATTATTAGCTGTTCATCAGCCTAATTCTAAGACTGAAGCAAATATGTAGAGCAGGTTGGGCAAAGCCCAGCAAAAGCACAACTGTCTCTTTCCGCAGATAACATCTGCAGGAAATAAATGATTTTGCTGTGGTAAGCCACTGGAATGTTGGGGTGGTTTGTAACTGTGGCATAATATAATAGAAACTGACTGCTACAAGAACCAACTCGTGATGGAAAATGTATTTCTCCAGCCCCGAACTGTTGACTGAGCTGTAATTTCATACAAGTAACTTCTTAGTGATGTTTCCACTTACTTCATAAAAATGAGGTCAATGTTAGATATAGAAAATGAGCTATTAAGTAAGAGTAAAAAAATCAAAGTATTACTTGATAATTGGTCATGATTTTTTCTGATCACAGGGGAGCTACTATCTGGGAACTCCCATGCATATTCATTAACATACATTTAAGGAGCTAAATATTTGCAGTTATGGCCTTTGTCCTTTGAATTCTGGAAAACATGACGGTCTCTCCACAGGTTTTCTTTGAGAGGGTCTCATACATTGACTAATTTCAAGAAAGCAATTTTATAAACAAAAATTAGTCATTTAGAGGTATGTGTTGATATTTTCGACAGCCAGTTAACCCTATTTGATAGAAGTTATTACAACTATTTAGAGAGGTTAACACTAAGGTTTGAATTAAATATGTCATCATGATTTAATTGTACAGCAGGTCAAAATAATACATCACATGTTGGTATATAACCTATCACAGGTAGGTATGGGATTTGACCTCAAAACCAGCATTGAAGTCAGGTTTAATTGTATTTGCATGAAACACTTAAGTACATTTTATTCTAATTCCTTCACATTCAATTTACTTCTATTCACTCATAAAATAATTGAATTTTTATTCTCAAGTAATGTATATAAACATTGAATGAAAGAAAATATGAAATCTCTCTCTTTAAACAGAAAAGTGAACAGTTCAGTCATTCCTTTGAGATAGAATAGAAAGGGGAATAATGAAAATCTCACTATTGAGAAGGAAAGCACTTTTTTCTTAGAATATATAGGTGAATTCACTATCAGTATACATTTAAAACACTGAGCTCTAGGATTTAGAGCTTTACTTATTAAACTTACGATGATACGAGTATTTTGTGTAATTTTTCAAACCATAGCATAGCAATTATTCACTAATAATTACTTTAAAGTCTTTCTCTCTCAGGTATAGATAAGCATACATGCAATTATTTTATTCCAAAAATGATTTCAAAAGTTTACAGAGGTGGATGTAAAACAAAGAGATTAAATTAAGTCGAGGAGAAACTATGGAAGAAAGGAAACTAAAGGCAGAACAATAAAAAGCCCTACAGGGCTAGTTGTTAGCAATGAGCTTTTAGTGTGGGTGACAAGGGTTACTTCTGGGATATAGTATTTAATTGTTGGTGTGACATGCTATAGAATTCTCTTTTCCTTTGGCTCAGAGATAGCAACATTTGAGATGATGGATGTTCCATCTGTCTTAGTCACTGAGTGACTACGATGAAGAGAGAACCCTCCCTTCAACCTTGGATGAACATGAAGACTTAGGGAGAAATACACTCATTACTTTAAGCCACTGAGATTTTGGAAGTTTTTTCTTACTGCAGTATAACACAGCCCTATTCTGACTAGTCCAGTCCTCATAAGGATCTCTATGTAACATGGTTACTTATCCTCAACAACAATGCTAAAAATGCAATATTTAAAAAAGGTTAGTGGTATGAATAAAACCAAAACAATGCAATGATGATTCCTTGGAGGATCAAAACTCTTGTGGCCCCTGTACTTAATTGTATTATCATTTTATCCAAGAATCACATTTAAAGCAGTGCTGTACAGTAGATGCATAATTAAAGCTATAAATATGAGTAACATATATGAAATTTATTTTAATAATTCATCACCTTTAATCTGGAAATATCACTTTACCATGTAACCAATATAAAATGTTAATGATGTGATATTTTACATTTTTTTTTGTACTAAGTCTTTGAAACCCAGTGGGTGTCAGATGTCACAAATGACACATCCTAATTCAGACTGGCCACATTTCAAGTGCTCAATTGCCACATGTGGCTAGTGGCTACAGGATTGGACAGTACAGCTTTATAGGTTTTAAAATCTAATGACATAAATAATATGCACAGCCTTCAGGTACTCTTTTATAAATCCCCCTTTTTCAGTTTGTACATTTAATGGAATATGACTAATCAAAATACTTAAGGTTATATTCTTTTGGAAAAACACAGAATGCAGATATCCTTTGCAAGTGAATTTAAAAAAATCTCTACTGTGTAAAGATGCATTTGTGACCCCTTATACAAAAATTGAGTAGTCTAACCTGGACAGCTTCCTATATATAAGGCAGCTCCACCTCTGCAGCAATAATTGTTGTCAGTAGAATCAAAATTTTCCTTGACACAACACTCTGAGTCTTTTTCTCACACAGAGATAAATTGCAATTTAGGATACCAAAGTTTATTGCATAAAACATAATCACAATAATTTTAGTGTGGAAAATATTTAATGCATACAAACAAATCAACTTTTATAACTACAAAATATGAAAATACCCATCAATTATCTATCTAATTTTAAGTATTGTAACATCCAATGAATCTCCCAAGATAATCTGCTTGTAAATTATATACCTAAATAAAATGATTTGACCTATCCTGGAAAATTGCTATATATAAACAATGTTTGCGAATGTGTCAAAAATGATTTTTGTTTTAGAATGGTTGGATATAAGTCATTCTTTCTGATGATAATTATATAGAAAGCAAAGCCAAAAAAACATGCCATTATTCCATAGGAAAATATCAATTTTGTGGTTCACTTCAAGGGATAGGAAATACAGCTAGTACATTCAGAATGGTTTTCAGTCAGTAATATAAACACGAAAAAGAAGAGAGGGAGGCAGAATGCACCACTGTTTTATTCCACTGTGAATTATTACTAAGTCTGACAATAGACTACTCCTTAATCATTTTGACTTCTGCAGAAATTAATACAAGCAGAAATAATTGGGGGTCAATTTTGAATTGGTACAGTATATCCTTTATAGAAAGCCACAGTTAAACATGACCATATTCAGTGTCTAATACATTTCTCCATGGGGTGGTAAAGAATAAAATAAAGGTGAGTATTGAAATAACTTTGCCTAAACTCCTCATATAAAATACTAGCCAAAGAATCCAAAGTTGGCTATCTCATATAAAAAATTGATTGGACTAAACTGAGTATTCTGTCATATAAAAAGCAAAACTTGAGAAATTGGAAAAGACTGGGATTTTTCTTTTTTATATTGAAATATCGTTGATTTACAATATTATGTTAGTTTCAGGTGCACAGCAAAGTGAGTCAGTTTTATATGTAAGTATAAATATATTTCAGATTATTTTCCATTTGTAGGTTTTAACAAGATACTGAATATAATTCCCTGTGCTATATAGTGACTCCTTGTTGCTTATCTATTTTATGTATAATAGTTTGTATCTGTTAATCTCATACTCTTAATTTATCCCACTCCCCTTCCTTTTCCTCTTTGGTAACCATAAGTTTGTTTCTTATGTCTGTGAGTCTGTTTCTGTTTTCTGTATAGATTCACTTGTATTATGTTTTAGATTACACATATAAAAGACATCATATGATATTTGTCTTTCTGTCTGACTTACTTCACTTAGTATGATAATCTCTAGGTCCATCCATGTTGCTGCAAATGGCATTATTACATATTTTTATGTTTTTATGGCTGAGTAATATTCCATTGTATGTGTATGCCACATCTTCTTAATCCAGTTGTCTATTGATGGGCACTCAGGTTGTTTCCATGTCTTGTCTATTATGAATAGTGCTGCTATGAACATTGGGGTCCATGTAGCTTTTTGAATTAGAGTTTTTGTCTTTTCCAGATATTTGCCCAGGAGTGGGATTGCTGGTTCATACGGTAAGTCTGTTTTTAGTTTTTTGAGGAATCTATTCTGTTTTCCATAATGGCTGCACCAAGTTACATCCTACTAACAGTGTGGGAGGGTTCTGTTTTCTCCACGCCCTCTCCAGTGTTTATTGTTTGGCCATTCTGACTGGTGTGAGGTGATACCGCATTATAATTTTGATTAGCATTTCTCTAATAATTAGTGATGTTGAGCATCTTTTCATGTGCCTATTGGCCATCTGTATGTCTTCTTCGGAGAAATGTCTATTTAGGCCTTCTGCCCATTTTTTGACTGGATTGTTGTTTTTTGTTGTTGTTGTTATTGAGTTGTATGAACTTTTGTATATTCTGGAAATTAAGCCCTTATCAGTTGCATTGTTTGCAAATATTTTTTTCCCATTCCTCAGGTTGTCTTTTCATTTTGTTTATGGTTTCCTTTGCTGTGCAAAAGCTTTTAAGTTTAATTAGGTTCCATTTGTTTATTTTTGCTTTTATTTCTTTTGCCTTGGGAGACTCATCTAAGAAAATATTGCTATGATCTATGTCAAAGAGTGTTTTGCCTGTGTTCTGTTCTAGGAGTTTTATGATTTCAGGTCTTATATTTAGGTCTTTAAACCATTTTGAAATTATTTTTGTGTATGATGTGTGGGAGTATTCTAACTTTACTGATTTACATGCAGCTGTCCAGCTTTCCCAGCACCACCTGTTGAAGAGACTGCCTTTTCTCCATTGTATATTCTTGCCTCCTTTGCCATAGATTAATTGACTATGGGTGTGTGGGTTTATTTCTGGGCTCTCTATCCTGTTCCACTGATCTCTGTTTCTGTGAAAGGATTCCTCCCATCTAGTTAATTAACACACCTGTCACCTCACATATGTATCTTTTTTAATTTTTATTTTTGCGGTGAGAACATTTAAGTTCTACTCTCAGCAGATTTCAATTATACAGTACAGTGTTATCAATTCTAGATATTTTCGTAAATATTTGTTGAGAGGCTCTTCTAATAATATTCTCAAGAAAAACAGCTTTGTTCTTGTTCTTGTCCACTGAAAAAAAATTTTTTTAATTAAATCAGAGTTGATTTACAATGTGTTAGTTTCTGATGTACAGCATAGTGATTCAATTATATATTCCTTTTCATTATAGATTATTGTAAGATATTAAATATAATTCCCTATGCTATACAGTAGGACCTTGTTGTTTATCTATTTTATAATTGTTCTGGTCCCTTATTTTTTTTTTCCTATCTATAATGGCTTTGTATTAATATAGGTTACTTGGAACTATTTTCTGTGAATTTCCTTTGCTGTGTATTTCCAGGCTGATGAAAATGTGCATGCTATTTAGAAGGCACAAGTGAAGGTGTAGACATTGGTATGCTCTAAGGGAGGATAAAAGACAGAGCCTCTTGCCTCTTGTATAGGTTGTTACTGGTGTACCGCCTTACCATGGTGGTATGGGTGGGCAGCCAGGCATGTATCTCCTTAAACTGCCACCTCCCTCCTCTCTGAATCCTGGACCAGGTTTTGGAGCAGCTCTATGGAGAAGGGGCCCAGCTGCTCCTGCAGCCACCCAGATTATTAAAGACAGAGCTAATAAAAAAGATAGGAGCCCAATTCTAGTTTGTCTTCATTTCCTCCAGTTTGCTCTCTCAGGTGTCGTTTTGCCTGATGTGACCTTTTGAATTTCAGTTGGCCTTTGTTCTCACTCACTTCACGTCCATCTTTCCTTCTTGACTGCTGGTCCTGCTAACTTCAGGCACAACACCAGATGCAGAAGCAGGAGCCTTGTGCAGACTGTTCAACCAAACTGACTCAATAGCATAATATATAGGACCCGCAAGAATAGATCCCTTATTCCATGTCACTCCTAAGTGGTTCTGTGTGTCTGATCAAGCCTTGACTCATCCATTATCTGTGGTCACTGGCCTCTAAGATGGTCCCCAACGGCCCCCACCTCCTGGTATTTACCCCTTGTGTATTTCCCTTCCACATTGTTTCAGGGTTGGTCTGTGTAACTAATAGAATAAAATGGAAGTGCCATTGTGTGCCTTGAAATCTGTAGGTCATGAAAGGCACTGCGGCTGCCTGCTTGTGCCTCTTTCTCTCTTTCTGGAATTTGTTCCTCTAGAAGGAAGGTAGGTGCCATATCATGAGCAATCCTACGGAGATGCCACATTTTGAGATACTGAGGCCTCCTGACAACAGCCATGTGAGTGAGCTTGGAAGCAGATCCTCCAGCCCCAGTAAAGGCTTAGTGACTGTGGCTTTAGCCAACCTTTGTTTTTTATTTAAGCCAGCATCTTGATTGCAGCCTCATAAGGGACTCTGAGCCAAAACCACAGCTCTAATTCACTTCCAAATTCTTGAATTTCAGACACTGTGAGATAGTAAGTGTTTGTTGTTTTAAACCACTAAGTTTGGGGGATGCAGCAATAGGTAATAGTTAAACTATTCAAATGCAGTTATTGAGACCAAAGTCTAAGTGAAAAATCCAAATATTTCTAAAACCATAGAAATCTTGTCACAGCTTTTAAACATATGACTTGCTTACTGAAACAGCTTTTAAACATATTGTTGACTGAAAGCTCTCAGAAACATCATGAGAGGAATATAAAAATAGACTTTTGCTCTAGATTATCATTAAGAAAATTCTTAAGACAATTTAGACACACATGTTTTCTTAGTAAATAAATCATACAGTTTTTTGAAAATAATTACTAAATGATAATGTTTATTTAAAAGCAACCATTCAAATTAAAGTATTTTTTGTTGAAGTTTAGTTGATGTACAAAGTTGTGTTAGTGTCTGGTGTACAGCAAAGTGATTCAGTTGTACATATACATATTCTCTTTCAGATTCTTTTCCATTAGAGATTATTACAAGCTATTGAATATAGCTCCCTGTGCTATACACTATGACCTTGTTGTTTATCTACTTTATATATAGTAGTTTGTATCTGCTAATCCCAAACTCCTAGTTTATCCTCTTCCCCCTAACCTTTCCCCTTTGGTCACCATAAGTTTGTTTTCTGTGTCTGTTTCTGTAAAAATAAATAAACAAAAAACAAACAAACAAACAAAATTTAAATTGCTTAGTAGTAGGAAAAACAAAATAGGTCTCATTTGTTTATTTTTGCTCTTATTTCCATTGCCTGGGTAGACTGCCTTAGGAGAGCATTGCTAAGATTTATGTCAGAGAATGTTTTACCTATGTTTTCTTCTAAGAGATTTATCGTGTCTTGTCTTACATTTAAGTCTTCAAGCCATTTTGAGTTTATTTTTTTGTATGGAGTGAGGGAGTGTTCTAACTTCATTGATTTACATGCTGCTGTCCAGTTTTCCCAACACCACTTGCTGAAGAGACTGTCTTTTCTCCATTGTATGTTCTTGCCTCCTTTGTCAAAGACCATACATCTGTGGATTTATTTCTGGGCTTTCTGTTCTATTCCATTGATGCATATGTCTGTTTTTATGCCAATACCACACTGTTTTGATTACTGTAGCTCTGTAGTATTGCCTGAAGTCTGGGAGGGTTATTCCTCCAGCTTCATTCTTTTTATTTAATATTGCTTTGGCAATTCTGGGTCTTTTGTGATTCCATATAAATTTTAGGATTGTTTGTTCCAGTTCTGTAAAAAAAATATCCTGGGTAATTTGATAGGGATTGCATTAAATCTGTAGATTGCCTTGTGTAGTATGGCCATTTTAATGATATTGATTCAGGAAAAACAAAAGAAAATGAAAACATTAAAAAAAAAAACCCAACTCTAAGATCAAAATACTTAAGAAAAACATGGAGGATTTTAGAGCTCTTACTTGGGTTTTATTATATTCCATTGAAGTTACTTAAAATTAAATAAAACACCCTAATTAGCACTCTGGTCTCCATTGCCTGAATTTCCTTTCAGGCTGTGTTATGCTATTATTAGAGCTCAATACCCATTACAATTTCTTCTAATTCTTCAATTGCATGGCTTTTTATTGAATGCCACGGGACACACTCCTAATAAAAAACAAGGAAGTAGAAAAAAAAAGTTGAATCAGCCTCTCACATCAGTGAACAAATTTAAATAAAATGAGAATATGCTGCCTCAGCGTCATTCTCATTCTGTTCATTGACTCCACTAGTAAATTTTTTTGAAAACATGGTTTAAGGGAAGATGACTTTAGATATTTTGAATAAAATTAAGCTGTTCCATGATGCTGCAGAAGGGGCCACTCTCCTTTGGAGAGCTACCCTGAGTAAGTCTGTTACATTTCCTTCCTGCCACCTATGTCTATGTCTATGTCGAGTATCTAAAGAGTTAGGATATTTACAGTCCCTGTCAAAATCAAGTATGAGCAAAAGCTTCAAAAATAATACAGTCACAGTGATTTTATCTTTATTCACGTTTAAATACATCTTTATTCTTTTGTATAATAAAAACATTAATTTTTTATTATATAAGGAGATTATAAATGGGAAGAGTTAAGAATCTCTCTCTCCCTCTTTACTGTGGAATAAATACTTGCAGTCTGGTAGATGGCATTCACTTATTTCTCCATATTTATACAAATCAAGGAATCTACATACACATAAACAACACACCATACATCTAGGTCTCAAGTAATTATGTGTGTTAGATGACTTTATCTCTACATGGATAAATTTGGAGTTTCTGTCTTTTCAGCCAGAAAACAGGAATTATTTTGTTTTCATTAACAGCCATAGCATTTTTGGAAGGCTAGGACACTACCTGCTGTCTCTTACGCAACGGGTGGAATTTGCTGAAAATGAGATAAGCAGTTCCTGACTGCTGCATGCCAGGTTGCCATGTCAGCCGCTGCTTCTGTCACTGGTTTCCATAGAGTGCTTTTAGAGCAAGCCTTGAGGAAATTGGTTTTGACACTGGTGTTTTATAATACATAGGAACCTGGTGACAACAGTTGATGGCAGATGCCAGGAACCGGTGGAATGGGAACTCTCAGAAATCTCTGAAGCCTCTCTAGGAGGCTTTCTATGTTGCCTCCTAATTTCACCAATTTCTTCCCTCTATGGTACTTAGGAGCCTTATTCCACTCAGAGATGTCACCTCCAACAAGTTTTAGGTCTCTCTTTCTAAATTCATTATCAATTACTGCATAAAAAATTACCTCAACACTTAGTGTCTTAGAACCACACTTATGATCTCACAGTTTCTGTGGATCGAGAGTCCAGGCACAGCTTAGCCGGATGACTCAGCTCAGGGGTTCTCGCAGGCTGCGAAGTGTCAGCTAGGGCTGTCATCATTTCAAGGCTTGAATAGGGAAGGATCTGTTTCCAAGCTCACTCACAAAGCTCTTAGGGATCACTTCCTCTCTGGCTGTTGGCCAATGACCTCCTTCAGTTCCTTGCCACGTGGGCCTCTCCATCAGGCAGTTCACAACATGCCAGCTGGCTACATCAGAGCAAGAAAGAGCAAGAGAGAGTGCAAGACAGAAGCCAAAGTCTTTTATAGCCTAATCTTGGAAGTGACATACCATCACTAATGCCACATTTTATTATTAGAAGCAAGATGCTAGGTACAGCCCACACAAGGGGAAAGGATTACACAGGGAGTGGATACCAGGAAGTAGAGGCCCTCTTAGAAGTTGCCTACCATGCCATTTTTTTCCATCATCTCAAAGATTCTTTACATCCCAGTGAAATGTTTGGAGGCCACTTGTGATTGCAATTTTAAAAATAACTTTTAATTTAAAAAAACATTTTTCCTTCTTCTTTATACATCTTATTGGGTCTAAATCTAAAATCTTACATTAATTAGAAGTTAGAAATTATTTGGAGCATGGGAAATTTAAATCTTGTCACAACTTGTTCATTCGTATTTTTTCAGATTTTTTTTCATTTTAATTTCAAATTAAAAGTCACTGAGTTGATCAAATATTGTTTTGTTATCTTTTTTAGTGTTTTCATCAGCTGTAGTTACACACCTTTTTGCATTCCTGGCATCGGTTAATGTGTGATCTTCTCTCCCTCTCTCTGTCAATTGGTCAATCTCATTAGTTTGTAACTTTCATGAGTCTTTGCTAAGAACCAACTTTTGACTTATTTCATCTTCTGTTGTATGTATGCTTTCTCTATGATTAATTATCCTTTAAAATTTTCCGTCTTGCATTTTTCTTTGTGTTTGTTTTGTTCTCATTTCTCTAACTTCTTAAAATAGATGTTTAGCTCATTAACTTTCAGCTTTAAAAATACTAAGCTTGATGATATCCCAACCTTTACAAGAACTATATCCCAGGTCAATAAATGGAAATGTTACTAAGCATATCAGGAGTTCCTTTGTGCCTTCCCCTAATCATTAAGCCTCTTCTGCTTTCCAAAGGTAAGCTTTGCTAGGCCACATCAGAGCAGTGGTTAGTCTGGGGCTAATTTTCCCCACCATTTTGAAGCAAAATCTTCTGAGTAATCTTCCTTTGTCCTATGAATTATGAGATTCCCTAGCCTGGCTGGTGGGAACAGGCACTATGCCTAAATATTTAAGAGATGTGAGCACTGTTCCCTCTAATTCTTTCAGGTGGTTTTCTCCCTGGCCTTGGGTAGTTTCCTCATGTGGAAGTACTGATCAGTACTCTGAGGAACACTTGATCTCTGCAGGTCTCCTGGATTCTCTCTCTGTGCAGCTCTTTCCTCTCCATTAGTCTGTCCTGCAAACTCCAGCCTCTTTGTTCTCCCTGGACTTTTAGCTCCATCTTGAAAATTCAGGGAATCTATTAGGCTCCGCTTGGCTTCCCCTCCCTGTACATGGCTTTGACACTCTCTCAAGGCAGCAACCAGGGATAACCACAGAGCTCACCTCATTTGTTCCCCACTTCTCAGGAATCACTGGGCTTTCTTACTTTCTGTCCAGTGTCTTCAAAGCCATTATTTTTTTTCCATTTTTTTAATTTTGTTTTTTATTGAAGTGTAATTGATTTACAATGTTAGTTTCAGATGTACAGGAAAGTGATTCAGTTATTCATATACAAACATATATATTTTTCAGATTCTTTTCCATTATATGTTATTACAAGAAAGTGAATTTAGTTCCCTGTGCTATACAATTAGTCCTTGTTGTTCATCTATTTTATATTAAAACTATTATTTTTTGCTTGTTTTGTTTTTTGTTATTATTTTTGATTTTTTTCTTGTAAAAGAATAAATTCAGATCCCGACTCCATCTTTGACAGATGTAGAAGTGCCAGAGTATATAATGAATATTTTAAAGAATGTTAAACCAAGTTTTTTTCTCTGCCTCAATATTAGAACAAATCCATTGGCTGTCATTTCTAGTACACTCTACACCATTGTTACTCATATAAAGACAATTGCCATTTCATCTGGTGAGCTAAATCTCTACCATCTTATAACTCAAGGCTAGTTAATCTTTTGAGAGGATGCTACCTTTGAAGAACTGATTAATGCTGTGGACCTTCCTCCTGGAAAAAGAAAAATGTACTAAAATCTAAACTTTTGTATTAAATGTCAGAGAGTTCAAGGAGCTCAGGAAGTTTAATAACAGATCCTACGTGGAGAAGTTTTTCTGTGCCTTTTAGCAGATTTGGAGCAAAGTCAGTTCCTCTGCTCTCTCACCTGTCTCTGGTCATCTTTAGGTGAAACTGCTACTTTTGTTGATGCAATTAATGTATGTAATTAATGTCTCCTTCTTTATATGAATAGACAAAGATAACAAATGTTTGAGGAAAGCTTCCAACATGAAAGACAAAAATAAACTGAAACTAGATAAAAATGATGTTGTAGGAAACAAGATCATGCAGGCAAAAGCAGAAACTTCAACTAGATATAGTAAATATATTCAGAGAATGTGATTATTTTGTAATGTATAGAAATATCAAGTAAATCAACTGTACCTCAATTAAAAAATATCAAATCACTAAATTGTGCACCAGAAACTAACATAGTGATGTAGATCAGTTATACTTCAAAAATAAACAAACAAACTTATAGAAAAAGAGAACAGATTTGTGGTTACCAAAGGTAGGGACAGTGGGGAGGGAATTGGATGAAGGCAGTCAAAAGGCACAAACTTCCAGTTATAAGATTAATAAGTACTAGAGATACGGTGTACAGCATGATTATATAATTAACACTGCTGTATGTTGTATATGAAAGTTAAGATAGTAAATCTTGAGTCCTCATCATGAGGAAAAATATTTTTTCTCTTTTTCTTTTTGTATCTATATGAGATGATGGATGTTCAGTAAACTGACTGTGGTCATCATTTCATGATGTATGTAAGTCAAATTGTTATGCTGTGCACCTTCAACTTACACAGTTACTATATGTCATTTATATCAACAAAACTGGAAGAGAAAAAATTTAAATATATATATATTCAGAGAAATAAGAGAAAATGTTGATGAAATAACACTCATTGGAGATACTGTGTACCCAGAACTGGAAAAGAATGCACATGTGAAGCATACGAAGAAAAAAGTTGTCTTGGATATGAAACATATCAGCCCCAAAGTAGAAGTTCAGAAAAATAAAGTCAATAAAACCTCCCCCAAATTGGGGAAAAAGTCAAAGAGGTGGGAAGTTGGAGAAAACATGTAAGAATATCAAAGGGTCAAACCAGACAGTTCATATCTGATTTGTAAAAGTTACAGAAAGAAAGTGCAGAGGGGAAAACCACTAGGAGGGCATTCTCCCAGCAAATATAAGAAACAAATGACAGAGACAAATATCATATTTCTTAGCAGTCAGAGGCAGAAATATCAATATTAAGGGACCCAGCAAGCCCAGAAGAGAGAATACTAAAGACCACACCAAGTACCACCATCACAAAATCGTTTAATGCAAAGGCAAAACCATGCAAGTTTCAGGAAGAAAAATAAAAATAAGCAAAGAGCAACAACACAGAACAGGTTACTTACAAGTGCTGGAGATTATCATGACACAGAAATTCCCAACAGTAACATCTGGAAACTAGAAGACAATTTGGGCAAAATTCTTTAAAAAAAAAATAGAGATAGTGATAGAGATATAGATAGATGCAGATAGTCAAACTAGAATGTTATAATGATTTAAACTGGCGAACAACTGTGAGGGTAAAATAAGACATTTTCCCACTTACAAAAACAACTTACTCTCAAAATAATTTACCATCCACGGAAACTCTCAGGAAACTACTGAGGGATGAAGTGTACCAAAGGAAGGCAACACACCAAGAGAGTAGAAAAAACAAATTCCAGAAGCCAGGAAAGAAGAGCTCTAGCTCAGATGAAAAGCAAAGAGAAGTTCCAGAATGAAAGCAAAGGGAAATCTCAAGACGATTGTTGTACAATAGACTAATCAAGACTGAAGTGGGTGAGGGTCACCAATAAAGAAAAATCCATAAAGAAAAGATAAATGATATATTAAACTCTGTAAACAATATGGGTGAAATACATTTTCCGGAGCTTATAGAGCATTTGGGAGGAATGAAAAATAGGCACATGAAAAGACAAAGCAAATAAAAATGAAAATACTTTTCTTCAAGAAAATCATGTTTTACAGGCAAGGATCTATTATCATTATCCACTATTTGACTTGGTAATTGAAAATCTTTGTAACGTCAAAATCATATGAATCTTGAGTTACCCTTGAATTGTGATAGGATTATATTGGAAACACGAAGGGAAGAAAATTGGAGGGAGGTAGAATGGTGTAACATATGAAATTCTCAATTGGCAGAATAGGAAAGCAAGACACAAGTTAATAAACTGATAAATCAACACAATATGCATCTTACTTAGAAAAATGGTAAATATGAAGAGAATGCTAAGAACTGGAAATGATTGTCTCTAGAGGCAGGAGTTGTGAGGACAGGAAAAAGGTAGAACAAGAGGCTGCTCCTTGAACTATGTGCATACAAATCCGTTTATAAAACAATAGTTATCAAAGAAAAAATAAGATGGCAGAGATGTTGATACCCCATCCCATGTCCCCTTGGCCCACACAGCAGTCCACACTCTGACAGCTCCCTACCTCAAGGGCTTGAGTGTCTCTTCTTCTCCAAGGGTTTTCTTGCCAGCAGGGGACAATGCTTACTGCAAACGAGAGCACTGGACAAGTGTGGAGTCCCTAATACGTCTGGTCCCAGCCCTCAAACAACAGGTACGGTTGTAGATGGTTAAATGTTCCAGCCTTTTATCACCCAGAGGAAGGTGATTCTGACACATGTTTCTCAGGTGGTCCTCAACAGAGTGAGCCCTTGCTGCCCACAGTGATTACCTACCCGTTACCCTGTTGGCTCTTTTTCACTTTCTTCACTTTCTTCACTTTCTTACTTATGCTTCCTTGGATCACCTCCCAAAAAAACTACATTCACCCAAGTCCTTTCCTCCATATCTAATTTTGGGGGAACCCAAACTAAAACAGATGACTAGAAGAGGTTGGTCAATTATACCTACTTTTATGCCTCTCTTTTACTGTTTTGTTGTTATTATTTATTTTCATCTTGCTATTGCCTTATAGCAATTAAAGAACTCTACTTCTGTGATTAACCATTAGAAAACTAAGGTCACTAGATCCATGCATATCATAAGGAAGATTTATGACATGTAATCAAGAATTCCCAAACAGAATTCAAAGTTTTTCTTCAATGTATGTGGTGAACGATTTATCACCCACTCTGCTTGAACTTCAGTGTATCTCCTAACAGCTTAGAAATACATAATGGTATACATAGACTACAATAATATTGAGCATAGACAAAATAGCTTTATTTCCTTTTTTCTTTGCTTACTGATCTGTTTGTGGTAGTTTTCAACATGTCCACAAATTCTTTGCACTTCTCTTATTAAGTGGTTGGGTCTGTGTCTTTCCTCTTTGAATCTAGATTGACCTTAGTGATTTGCTTTTCATAATACAGAAGGAATGATGCCATGTGAATTTTGAGATGAGATTAGCTGTCCCTTGTTTCTGTTTTGCCTGGTTCTCTTGGAAGACTTGTTCTCTGTATGCCCTCTTCTGGGACACTTCCTCTCAAAAAGTAAGCACTGTGCTATGAGAAACCAAAACCATTAAGAAAGGCTGTGTATTAATGTTTCAGTCAACATTCCCAACTGAGCCCACAGCCTTTTAGTAATACCAACCTGTGTGCCAGACATGTACATGAAGAAACTTCCAGATGATTATAGCTCTCAGCCATGAAGTCATCCCTAATCTTTGAGTCTTGACAGCTGAGGGCCCAGACATCATGAACCGGAGTCACACCACCCCTGCTCTTCTTTATCTAAATGTCTAATCCACAGTCTGCACAGAGTTAAATGATTGCTTTACTCTAAAAAAGTTTCTGGATGATTTGTTACATGGCAAAAGTAACTGGGAGACATTAACTTACATTAAATAGTTATTGAAAATGCATGTTGTGGTATATGCCATTTAGCTAAGCAAAAATTTAAAGTGGGTGGGGAGGGTATAGCTCAGTGGTAGTGTGTGTGCTTAGCATGCACGAGGTCCTGGGTTCAATCCCCAGTACCTCCATTAAAAATAAATAAATAAATAAATAAATCTAATTATCTCCCCCCTAAAAGAGTGGTAATAAATACTTTGAAACACATGAAATATTAAAAAAAATTAAAGATAAAGTTCTTTGATCATTCCAGTAACTGACCACATTGCTAACGAATTCTGGGTCTGTCCACATCCATTGTCCTTTTGGGGTCAAGAGAAGCACGTCTTCTCCTTCAAACAGCAGGATAGAAAAACCCAAAATTAGAGAGGAAAGGGCATAGCACACATGGTTATTAAAAATGTCTGAGCTGAGGAAGAGCACATAATTAGTACTAAGGAAACCTGCACCATATATAACAGAGGAAATAAATTCAGAGCTTCCATTTGTGCAGAGTACTGGGTATTTACTGGAGCAACTGGCTGTTATGAAAGAGTCTTTTTTTTAATCACCATGGCATCCAATGTAATGTTCCAAAGGGATTAATTTGGTAGGAAATTAAATGCTTCGCCTAGATACAAGATCTTTTAAAATTATATATGTGCCAAATTGTGCTAAAATAATTGGGTAGCTAAGGACATCTGCTGCAATAAATTCAAATAGTGAATATTCAATTTAAATTAATACCAGACACCAGATCAAAAAGAGTCTTTATACTTCTGCTTTGCATGGAGAAGAGCCCGAAAATAGTTCATTTTAACTATTAAAAAGATTACTTGAGGAAAAATAACTGCAGTAGTCTAATCATGAATTAATATCATGAAATGTTATTTTATGAAGTAGGGCCACAATTTACATTAAAAGCACATCTAAGGGCTTTGTGGTCAATTCTTAGATTGGATTATACCATCTTGGAGCCAGCAAGATACATTTTAGGATGTGATCTTATTTTACTCTGATATGTGGGAAATAAACTGTTCCAACTGATTCCTGTTTACTTGCTTCAGAGCTCAGATAGATGCCAACACCTCACTGTCTATACCAGGTTAAATACACCTATGCAAGCTAGTTATTAGTGCCTACTACTGCATAAAGGATAGTCTATTTGCTTTGCAGAATTTTCTTGATTAAATTTAGTAAAAGCATTAGTTGAAGTCACTGTGTATCGTGATTTATATGGACCAGAGGCTGTCAAGAGCTAGCATGCAATCAACTGTTTTTAGATAAAGCCTAATTTAACTGAGAGATGTTTACAATCTCATTATCTAATACAGCTACATAATCTTCTTGAGACATCATAAAGTTTGAAAGATGCCAATACCTACGTCCTTTCAGGGCATATTTATGACTTCAGTATTCCTGAAGAAATACCCTCGCAGAGTTCCCCCCACCCACTCACCCTTTGCCGCCTTTCTTTCCTAAGGAGTTTTCATTGCTGGAGCGCTTAAGAAACAAAGAACGCATAACTTGATATATGAATGGGAAATTCCAGCTGGCACTGATTGTACTTGTTAACCGTGTTACCTGGGTCAATGTAGCAGGCTTGTCTGAATTCTAGCTGCTGCTTCTATTGAGTGGGGGGAAAATAATACCTACTTTACATGACTACTTGAAAACAAAATGAAACACTTTTAGAACAACCAGTGTAACTTGACACATGTTAGTTTCAACCCTCTCCCATCAGCTAACCCAGTGCCCCCAAGTTATGATCACATCTGCCAAACTCTAGACAAGGACTAATGAGAGCTAGATTTACAGAACAGCATTTTGAGCAGATTTAGGTAGTATTTTGTCACTGACTTGAGGAGAAGATGAGAGAGAGAATGGAATTGAACATGACTAAAGATTTTCCAGTTGTAGAATCCAGAAATGAAATATGTGTATGTGTTATTCTTTAGCATCTCATAATAATCAATGCATAGTGAGTTTTTGTGATGAACCAAATATTATTGTAAGGGCTATATATGTTTTACTTTTTTTTTCTATGAGATAGGTAAAATTATTTCCTTCATTTAACAGAGGTTGTAGCAGTTTGTCATAGCTAGAGAGGTTTAGAAGCGTGCTCAGAAGATCTTGTAATTAGGGGAGCCAGAATTTGAACCAGGCAATCAGATGCCAGAATCCATGCTTTTGACCACTCCTTAAACTAGTTATTAAATAGATTCTCAAAAGACATTAGTCTAGTCAATCTGGGGTTATAACCAGGGAGGGGAAGGAGAGAAATAGAGGTCCTGTCTTGTTATAAAATTCTGAGAAGAGTTTCAAGAACAAAGGGAACTTCAGAGTTATCTGCCATGAGGAGGTCAATTTGGAAGATGAGAGAAATGGCAGCTCTGAAATTGGCTGTTAGGCGGTGACATCTAGAGAAAGTTTGTTTTAATGGTATACATGGACAGTTGCTTTTGGTGGGCTTACAAGTGTTTGGATATGAGGAAGAAGGGATAGTAAATATTGAGTACTTTCTTACATTAAATTGAGTTTTAAAATAGAAGGAAAGAAATTAACTGGTATCTAGAAAAGTAGATTCGGATTTTCTTTTAATTACTTAATACAAAAATACTTACTGATCACTTACTATTTTTCTGGCACTATGCTGGACACTAGGGTTATATGAATGGACACAATAGAAGGATGGGAGATACTTTGAGGTCCTTTGTGGGCCATGAGAAGAAGAGACCAGTAGAAGAAAAATAAACAGAGCATTTTCTCTTAGATAGCAAAAGTGACCTGCCTCTGGTGGCATTGCTTGTGCTATCACTGAACACAAAATCAGCTATAAAAACACCTTCATTTTTATATGACAAGAAATGATCTTATGAGTTGCTACTTCCGGTGCTCAGAGATGACTTCCTGTCATGAGACACTAGGTAGTAATTCTGATCCCATGCAATCAATCCATCCAGACTTCCATGTTAGTATAAAGATGGTGTTGAGTAAATCTCTTACAATATATGTGTTAACCATATGCTTTGTACTATTCAGCTTAGCCTTTAAGAGGGAGCAGAATATGCCACCCCAGATTGTGCCACTTTGGCATGTGGATTGTTTCAAGCTGAAGACAGTCGAGGCCCAGAACACTCAGGAACAGCTTTTTACCTCCTTCCCAGCTGCCTAAAAAAAAAAATTAGATTTAGACTTACACAAGTGAGAGCTGTTACCAAAAATAACTTTTTATATCAGAAGGCCTTCTCTGCATGGCATGGCAAACATGTGTTTACCAAACATCTGATAGTCTCATCTTCCTGTGAATTATCTTCCTCCCTTTTGAGACCCCAGACCTCTGTCCCTTAGCTCAGGATGATATAGAAGCCTCAATTGCCTGACTGCCGGAAGGTCTCCTCTGTATGCACGGGACTCCCATAAGTACAAACTTTGTTTTTCTCCTGTCTTATCTGTCTTATCTCAATTTAATTATTAGACCAGCCAAAGAACCTGGAAGGAAAGAAGGGAAAAGTTTTCTGCCCCTACATCTTCTACGTAGTTGCTCTTTTGACTTTTTAAAACTTAAAACATTTCCTCAAATACTTCACTTTGTAAAGTTAGTACTACCAGAAACAGTTCTAAAATTGTGCAATGAATTAGTGAACAGACAAAAGCAAAAATGAAAAAAACAGAAGACCTGACATTGTCTATATGATCAGGCATTAGAGACTTTATAAAATCCCAACATTGGCCATTATGGACATATAAGGGGTAATATGCAAAGCTTTGGGTGAGACAGAAGTATCCTGCTATTTTCAAAATAATGGAGTTCTGGTAAAATTTTTAAATAGATATTTTAAAGGCAGATATTTAAACGTGTGGACTTGGAAAGAAACTAAGGGAGGGTGACGAGGTGGAACAGTAAAGCAAAATTTTCAGAACATGTGTGACTTCTCTTATTTAGCACTAAACTCTTAAAAGGAAGAGAGACTAGGAGAATATCAGGGTACGAGAAGCCCAGGTATTTAAGTGATGAAATTTAAAGAGTCTAATCAGTAGGAACACCATAAAGAAGAACGCTATTAGAGTGATTTCATTTTTATTACTACTTATAAGTATGTCATTTCATTATGAGGCCAATGGACCAGTGAAATATGCTTTCATTGGCAAATTTACTCATTCACATTCTGTGTGGTTCCAACCTTCCATGGTCACTTGTTTCACTGGATATTATGCCATTTCTTTTCTTTTCTTTTTTTAATATCTTTTTTTCTTTACATCCATTTAAATCTACTTGATTTTTATTCTGTCTTCTGGAATGAGACTTTTATCATCTAGCAGAGGAGAAATGGTCATGATTATTGGTTCAAAGGACACATTTGAGATTTCTTTTAAAAATTTTATTTTAAAAATAATTAAAATATTTTAATAAAAATTGTGAAGAATGCTATATAGTGCCCTTAGTTATGGAGGCTCTCAGGATGCCAAAGAAAAAATAAGGTCAAATGAGGATGTTGTTAATTGCTTTTAGGTCTTCTCTTTAATTATCCCTGTCCTTCCTGCTTCTCACACTTTTTCTCCTTTCTTAAGTCTTTTTTTTCCTATTTTTTTAATTAATTTATTTTTTAATTCTTATTTTTTATTGAAGTGTAGCTGATTTACAATGTTAGTTTCAGGTGTACAGCAAAGCAATTCAGTCATACATACATACATATTTTTTTTTTTCAGATTCTATTCCATTACAGGTTATATTATTTTTGAAGAAGCAATAGATGTGACTAGCACAGAACTAGCTCATTTGTTTATTTTAAAAAACAAATAAGGAAAACAACACCAAAACAAACACATGAAAAACGTTTTAGTAAAAAAAAAAAAAGGTAAGTAAAGCAGAAAAAAAGAATTCTAACAATTGCCAACTGAAGTAATTTGGTATTGAAGACCATTTACAATCTGATGGGAATCATATTTTAAACCTTGATCAGCTGTAATGCAATTTTTTGGCATAGTTTTGTGTCAAGAATCATATATGGATATCTCATACCTAAATAATTTTCACTGATTAATTCTATTCATATCCAAGTGTGCTGTTGTCAGTCACTTTTTTTTTTAAATTCTAAATTTTACTCATTTTTTTTCTTACCTTTGTTTTTCTTTCCCCTTAAGGGAGGCACTGGAGGTTGAACCAAGGACCTCATGCACACCAAGTATGTGCTCTACCACTGAGCTATACCCTTCTCCCCCTTTCAGTCACTTTTTATAACAAGGATTTTCTCATCTGGTTTGATGCAAGCACAGTCATTTTTTTTAACCTTCCAATCAGATATATAAACACGTATGGATTTATCTGTTCAAAATTAGGTCAGCAGGATTTCTCAAGCCATTGTGCAAACCTTTACTTCTAAAATTGGAAGTAAAATTTCCTGGGTCCATATTAACAATTGAGTATTGAAAGTAAAAATTAAAAATTTTAAATGCTTATGGTTCAAGATGGCATATGTGGAAATATCTGTGTGTTTTGTACATGCTTTATTTTATATCTATAAAGGCATTAAGAAATAAGAAAAAAATATATTGTAGCCTAGTTAGTCTTTTATGTATTAGTCCTCTGCCATAACATCCAAGTCTCAAATGGGTAGAGGAAAAAGTACTGTTGGACAGATGCAATAGTCTAATGTGACTAACAACATACAGTCATCCTATTATTGGGATGAACGCCTGCACTAGAACAATATTTCTTCCCCTTCCTAACACTCAGCTGTCCTTTTCTTCTCATTGAGTTGCTAGTTTCTTACCAGGTCAAATAGGGAAAAGCACAACATTTATGTTGCGGCAATCCTGTTATTTAATTTCTCCTGGCGCTCTAAATTATAACAAACATTGTATAGAATGAAATCCTAAAGCCATGCCATTTTGAATACCAGGACCAAATGCCTGTGGTTTCTCAAAAGTAAATGCTAGGGAAAGAGCAAACCCACATGAAACCCTTTTAATCTTGCAGACAGGACTTGAATATTTGGAAAGGTCAGCAGTTCTGAGCAAAGTGTCTCATTTCAGTTAGTCTAGTTTCTGAGTGAGAAATCTACAAAGTGAAGAAGTGATCAAATTCCTATTTACCCTGCCCTTTCTTGCTTTGTCCTCTTATAACTGTAGGGTATTTAGAGAAACTCCTAGTCATAGGGAGGTCTGCTGAGAATGACGGCTTCAACGCATGTGATGCTCTCCCTCATCCTAATTGAGGCCTCTTCTTTGGGATTATTTTCTTTACCCGAACAAGGACGGTGCAGGCTTGTGCTGAATAAGTAAAAAAATAATTGACTTCATTTTCTTTAACTTCCCTTAGAGGAATTTCAGACTGATTAGATGAAAGTTTCTGTAATTATTTTTAAGGCTGTTTTACATGATCTTTTCAAGATGATGGAAAAAAAAAATAAGTCAAAGGAAGAAAAAGGATCAGTCAATACAAAATATTCAATGAAAAGTACTGGAGAGAAAGACAGATGTACCTTATTATAATGGGTACATTAATATTATATTTACGAATAGTAAATAGAAATACAGAAAAATCTTAGTGAGCTTTCCTGAACTATGGCATTTTAAGTGCTTTATCTTCTTATGTTGTGTCTATTTTATAAGTTTCTAACAATAAGCAATTTTTTTAATACATTCAGGAAAAATGTACACTTAAAAAAGTAGTCAGGGGCTAATGACCTCAAGTGACAATCATTTTAGATACTGTATATGGAACATTTCCATTTTAGGAGGCCCGATGACTTCACACTTTCCATGTATAGAAGAAAATATTTTTTAATATTCTTTACTGATAGGTGGTATTCAAGTTTATACAAAAACAAAGAGGCCATTTCTGCTGGTTCAACTCCCATCTTCATTTTCACGTCAGAAGTACGCCTAGGCCCCTTGACAGTCCATCAGTCTCTTATCTGAAATGATTACTTTAACAGTATCCCCCAAGGCTTATCGTGTCATTTTGTTTGACCTTCAGTTAACTAACTCCTGCTGATTTCTTTAGTGGTCTCCCAAGACAGGTTTCCCTTCCTTACATAGAGTGTAATGGAGACACTCTCGTAAGTTTTTCTTTTTTACTACGTCTCAAAAATCCCATTAACAGAGTCTCTATTGTAATACTCATCTAATTATAACATGCTCCTTGCTGAGCTCAGAGGGTCAGCATTCTAATAAAACTGTGGTCCCGTACTGAGAAGTGGAAAGAAATAACTGTCATTCTCACTTCAGTAGTAAATTTTAATAAATTAGAGTCTGCAGAATTTTAAATCCACTTGGCAAAGGTAAAGTGAAAGGGTGAGTCTCCTACTGATGTGGGCATGAACTAGGGATACAGAAATATCCTGCCTCAATTGTAACTGGATTCTGATTTATGTGTCCTAACCAAACTGGTCAAATGCTCTTTTTAAGAGAAATCCTGGGATCCTCTGCCTCTGTGGCTCTGCTTATTCAATTCTCTTCTTCCTGAAGGCATTTTCCTTCTATCACTGTTTGTCCAAATCCTTCTGTTTCTTCAAAATTCTTCACAAATATTGCTGTACTTTAATTTCACATAGCCAAAAATGTTTTTGCCTCTGAACGTAATAGAATTTTGTCTGCACTAGCTTAGGCATGAAGGTCATTTTCCATCTTGCATTCATTGGTTTCTGTGTCCATCTGTGATGGGGCCTGCGGAGATAGTCAGTGATGAAACAGAGAGACTACATTTCCCAGACTCCTTTGCAGTCAGGTTTGGGGCAAGTGACTGGGTTCGAGCTATTGGAATGTGCACAGGCCTGGTTCATAAAGTATCTTAAGTGATCCGACTCTCTGTCTCTCTCTCTCTGCTCTTTGGACTCCTGAATATAGAATCTAATGAAGAATCTGAGGAGTCCCTTTAAAATAGTGGAGCCATAAGATGCCAGGACTGGGATCCCTGGGCCAGCACGTGGAAGACTTCCTGCTGAAAACATATTTCAACTGTCAAGTGAATAGGAAAACTTGATTATATTATGATAGCTCTGGGGATTATTGTTGTTAGCAGCTAGCACTAATGACCTTGGTTAATGCAATACGTTATACCCTCCTTATAGGATGACTTAACTATGTCCCAATGGCCCCTCAAACATAGCACTTACCAAATAGAAACTAAGGTTATCAACTATATTAGTTTGCTAGGGCAGCTGTGACAAAGTACCACCAACTGGGTAGCTTAAAATAATGGAAATTTACCCGTAGGAAAGAATCCTTCCTTGCCTCTTCCTAGTTTCAGGTGGTGGCTGTTAACCTTGGCAGGCCTTGGCTTGCAGCTACATCATTGCGGTCCTGCCTCTATCGTCACATGGCATCCTCCCTATGTATCTTTGTCTTTACATTGGGCTTTCCTCTTTTTAGAAGGACACCAGTCATACTGGAGTAGGGCTCACCCTAATAACCTCATCTTAATTTGATTATATCTGCCAAGACTCTATTTAATCAAATAAGGTTGCTTTCACCAGTACTAGGGGTTAGGATTTCAATATATTTTTGGTGATCACAATTCAACTCATAACATCAACCCACTATTCAGATTAACAGAATCACTAGCATCTTGTCACTTGGTACTGGAACTTAAAAAGTCAATCAGTATTTATAGCTCCTTCTTATATTTCTTTGGTATATCACATCAATATAGTATAAGATTTCTCCCTTCAACTTCCTTTCCTATATATTCTATCACTGATGTAGATTTAGTCTCAGTGGTTTTTTTTTGTTTGTTTGTTTGTTTCTTTTCTCCTTTCTGGAGACAAATTTCATTCTCTTTCTCTACACTTTTTCCAGAAATCTTAAAACCAAATTAATCATGTAACAGTTCTGTTTAAAAAAAATTTAATGGCTCCAATTATACTTCTTCCTCCTACCAGCAGCCCCCAAATGCACAATCTCTTTTCACCATGATCTCCACCATGGTCATGCTTTAGTTTTTTGTTTTGTTTTGTTTTTCCTTATTTACAGTGCCTGTGATGCAAATGACTTATGAGTATCTCAGGTGAGAAGTAGCTAGTAAATGGGTAGTTAAAGGGGTTAAGACCAAAGGTTATCCAAAGAGATTATAGATTCAATGTAACAATAGTGCTTTTATAAATCTTCAGTGTTTGCAGAGAACACTGATAGGCATTATCTCCTCTGAGATTCAAGATTCACAGCCATCCTATAAGATAAGCTAATAATCAAATTTTTGATTAAGGAACTGATATTGAGAAGTCTAACTAGTTCAAGGAATCCCAGGTATTCATTAGCACAGATAGATTTCATCCCCAAATACTTTTACTAGAAATTTCATTCCTTTTCACCACAGCAATCTTGCCCAAGAGGACAAAGTGCATACATTTGAAGATCTCTTGGGTCTAAGTGCTAGCATAGGAAAACAGGGCATTCAAGAATAATGGCCAAGAGGAGTCTGACATTTAGAAGGGTGATCAGTGAACAGTAATGTTAGGAGAGCAAGGAAGGAAAATGGTTCAAGTAGAAAAAGATGATAAATAGTAATGTATTACAGAAGTATCATGTAAAAATTTATCTTGAAAGTCACAATAAGAGCAGGACAAAAACAGTCAATTAATGAAGCAATAAAACGTGAAATTAGTTGACCATGGTGAGTTGACATCAAGGTGTAAATTATGGCTCAGAAAAAACTGAATGAGCAACCAAAAACACTGTGTAAGAGATGTGCTTTGTAAATACTGTGGATAGTAAACATTATTAAGACATGTAAGGAAGAATAATGAATGTTATCGTATTGATAGGAAAATAAAAGACATTTTGAAAATCTACATCAGACTAAAGTTATTCCATTAGTTTAACTCTTGGATCTACCACTGAGTGATATTGGCTAAAATAGTTTACCTTTCATAGATTTTTTTGTCTGTTTTATTTTTATTTTAATAAGCTACTTGTAAATTATAAAAAAAATTGGATTTCCATAATGATTTTTAGATTTTATAGCTATATGCATATAATGAAGCAAAACAGTTATTATTTAAAATCCTTATAGAAGAGAAGGTTTTTATTTGATGCTATTAAAACTTTTTTTTAGCACTTTGCTTCCTTTTTCCATTAAATAATTTTTATAAGGCAATGCTTAATCATGTGAAATTCCTTATGAACATAACTAATAAATGAGATGGTAGAGTTGACCTTGACAATAGAATTGGATTGGGAATTAGACTTCATCTGGATAGATTTTAGAGCATATTTAAAGTGCTGGGAGTTGGCTCATAATTGCAGAAGACTGAGGAATGAATGGCAAAAATGGATTTTTATGTTCAAGGACCTGATGTTAAAGGAAAAACGATATATGGTGGCACTGGCTGGAAAATAAACGTCTGTTCTAGGAATAATTGAACATATTGTGGTGATGGGAAAACGTCTATGGCATAAGAACAACTAAAGGCACTAAGGAGGGAGGATTACTGATGAACCAAGTTTTGTAAGAAGCTGTCAGAAATAGAGGGCCAGGTATTTGTCAGACAAAACTGACACTAAGAATAGAAGTTCCTTCTAGAAGTCTGGGAATGGTCTCTTATATCTGCCTTTAGTCACTGATTTTCTGTTCCATTCTATTCTTTAAAGCTTGGGTAGCTCTTCATTTTTCTCAAAATATTTGTTTTTATAAAAGTCATACCACTTGTCTAATATCTGTAAAAGAGAATCACTATTAGCAAGTCCTTTGATGAGTAGTTTATTTTTAGTTCTACTGTGATAATCTGGTTTCAGTAATGCAAAATGCTGTGCTACAGCTGTCAGCTTCTGAAAATATTGAATCCGTATATCCATTTTGAAAATATTGAATACTGACTTCTTGATCCAAAGGAAAAATGGAGACCTTGAAATAATAGAGCAGTTGAGATTGTGGGAGTCAGATGGACGTGAGCGTGGTTTCTACTCCTTCTACTTACTAGACACGGATCTTGAAAGTATTACTTAAACTAAGTGTCAGTTTCATAATCTATAACTTGGAGAAGTTTCAAACTCATAGGGTTGGATAGTAAAATATTAAAATGGAAACTGGCACCCAAGAAGCAATATATTGCAGCAGTGATTTCTATTATTATTTTAATATTCTTTCTTAGCTGATGTACATGATTATAGGTGAAAGATTCTAATAAGGATGATTTTGTTCTCTTTATGTGTGTTTCATTTTGTTTATATGGAAGCAAAATATTTTAAAAGATTTAAATAATTATTAAAAGTATACTCTGATACTATGTTCAGAAATATAATGTAATAAATAACAATAACACAAACAACAATTTAATTTATATTCACATGGTACATGTTCTTAGGGCTTTATAAAAAGCCCCTGTAAATTAAATTAGTCTCTTCACATTTGAATTATTTGGTCTCAGGGTATATAATTTGTGGCATCATTATTCCTTCAGGTAAAACTGAAATAAAATGCTTAAGTCTACCAGTCAAGTAGAGAATGAGAGATAACCTATTCCAAATGGTTTTGATTTCCTATTTACATGCAGAAAGGAGTAGTTCATTAACACCTAAAAAATTTAAAAACTAGGTCAGAAATAAGGGTTGCAAAAATCTCCAAAGATTCAGATGATATCTCTGAAGTGCTGATTAAACCTGAATAAAACATATTCCTAAGAATTAATGTTCTAATATAGGCGGCACTAAATGATTTGTGATTTCCAGACCTTTTATACATTAGTCCTGAAGCATGGCATTTAAAAATTTATCCTTTTTCCCTTTCTTTAAGCAACAAAAAATCTGAAACTGGACCCTTTGGTTAAAAAAGAGAGTGGGTGTTAAGTCAAGGTAGAATTTGAGGAGCAGAGTGATTGCTTAGTACAAGCATATAAGAGTATTGTTATGGAGACTCTTGATGAAGGCAAAATTATTTTCCAAGTCATGACTCTCAGGAACTATCACATAAATAAATTAGCTGAATTTTAAAAATTAATCACAAGTAAAAGAAGCAGCCAAAAGAAGCATGACGGAGGATATATGCTAATCTATGCACCATGATTTTTTCCTATAAGTGAAAATTGAAATGAATTGTAAAAGCCAGTGAAGCAGCAGAAAGATGGTTGACTATAAATCCCAGCCAATGTCCTAGATGTGTCATTCTCCATGAAAGGCATGCTTTCTGATGTTGCATTTTCTATTAGCAAATGGGGCAGTGAAACACCGATGTATGTGCTTTCCTGGCTCATTTGCATGTCACCATTTATAACTTCCCACTGCCCTGTGGCATTGTGGCACCTGCCTCCCAAATAAGGAATATGCAGTGGTAATAATTTTTTGATAACACCCTAGTAATTACATGACCCTTGAAGGGCTTCTTTTCAAAATTCAAACCTCACCTTCCCTCGCTTGAGTGTGAAGCTAATCTCATTCTTGGCTTGGAACCTCGTTATTAACTTTCCTTTTCTCGACAGATCTGGTGGGTGATGGTAGAATGAGTCAGAGAGAAAGGTCAAAAAGAAGGAAGTTGGAACCAACAGATTTGCTACAAGTAGCCTAAAGAAAGAAATCTGAAAGATGCTTACCTCTTGGAAAATTAAAGTCACCAAAGAGGGCCTCTACTCAGTGACTTAATTTTTATTCTAAATGAAAAGCTTTATCTATGGAATTAAAGGGATTATGTTAAAAACAGCAAAAAAAAAATGCTAAATTTCATATGTGACTATATGTGTTTAAGGCTCAAGTAAGATAGCTTCTGACCTTTCAGTAGCATTTGTTTACCTATTTGGAAATTCTCTTGGCTTTTATATTTTAGAAATTTAGAATTTTATCTAAAGGAAACTGTACAAATGCAAAGGAAATAAGGCATAAATAGTTCATGGCTGGCTGTTACACACAGTATCTTAAGGAAAGCTTGGATTCATCTCTTGATTTTTTTTCCAGGCTCTCCCATGTATGTATAATGAGAAGCCCTAGATCAAAGCATGTTGTCTTAAAATTGTTGGCTATCAGGGTACAAATTAGAGTACTTACCTACATAGGTCAATAAATAAGTGGTTCCCAACCAAACTTTAATGGTCTTAGATACTAGATTAGTAAATCTTAATGCTCCATTGTTAATCACTGACTTCTCTTAGAAAGAGGGGCACAATGACCCTTTCTCTGTTGTAGATTCCACTCTCAGTAAACTCCCCTCCATGCTTCAGCTTGGTGGAGAGCCACTCTGCTTTGCCACTCCCTTGGCCACACGCCCTGAGCAATTCCATGCAAGTGCTGTTTACTTAGAGTGAAATATGGACGGTGCCCTTAGAGTTACACAATGCAGCAGCCCTACCATGATAATTTATTTTAACACTTACTTTTTACCACATACTTGGCTAGATCCTGAAGGTTTAAAGATGAGTAAAAATATACATGGCCCTATTTCATTGTGACAATTAAATGCTAATAGTGGGGTGAGGTATTAATTGAGTAATTTCACAAAGAAATGCAAAGTCATCATCATGACAAATACAGTGAAGGAAAGGGTCATGGTTTAGAACCATGCTATCCAACACGGTAGCCACTAGCTATATATGATTTGTTAAATTTGAATTTAGTAAAATAAATAAAATAAAAAAATTCAGGGGGAAAGGTATAGCTTAGTGGTAGAGTGTGTGCTTAGCATACAGGAGGTCCTGGGTTCAAACCCCAGTACTGTTGTTAAATAAATAAATAAACCAAATTACCTACCCCCCAAATAATAAAATAAAAATTAAAAAATAAAAATTAAAAATAGTTGGCAAAAAAAAAATTGTTTCTCGATCACAGTAGCCGCATTTCAAATCCTCGATAGCTCCATGTGGCTATTGACTACTATACTGGACAGCAAAATATAGAATATTTCTATCATTGCAGAAAGTTCTACCTGACATTTCTGAACAATATATAAAATGGGATCAGGGAAAGCTTCCTTTAGGAAGTGACAGGTGAATTGAAAACTGAAAGATGAGCAAGAATTAACTAGGTGAAAAGGAATTTTGGAAAAAATGGAAAGTATTTTCTTTCTCACAAAATATTAGTAACTTCTAGTTTCTTAGATTTGTTATTAAGATTGCAAAAAAAAAAAAATTACCTGAAAATGTGCCATTTGATTTCAGAGATTAAAACTTTGTAAACATGAAAAAAAACCACTTTGGATACATGGTAAAAATAACAGTCATATAACAGATGAGCTCTAAGAGAACAACAGTTTCAACATTTACAGATAAAAAGACTGAGGACATAAGATATGTTACCATGTACTCTAGTTCTAATATATCAAGTTTAAACAGTGGCAGAGTTAGAAAATACAATGTAGGCAGTGTAATTCTTAGCCCAATATTGACTCTACTTCTTGAAATAGTCTTAAATTATTTGGAAAATTCTAAACAACATTTTTAAAAGCATACATTTACATATATTTATGAATATATATATATATAAAACCATCCTATAATATTTATTGTTCAGTTTAACTAATGACAGATTATTCAGTTGTAAGTTTGCCTGAATTAGTCAAAGATCTGAACGTTAATGGTTGAAAAAGGAAACAGAGGTGTTTTACATGTCTATTTACAGTTGAAGGCATAGTTTGATTTTTCTCTCTTGAAAGGTCGTGAATAAGATGCACCTTTATTATCTTTGCTCCATCTATTTGCTGAGTTAAGTGTAAATGTAATTAACACAGTGGTTCAATCTGTGTTGCTTAAAGTAAGGGACTGCTTTCAATATTTATAGTTTGAACTTAGTTTGCTTGAGGTTTACAAAATAGGATACACTGATTTGCCCTGTGATGATGTGAAGGAAAAACCGGGCTGGTCTAACAAGATAACTCACAGGTCTAGGAATGTGAAGGAGGGGCTGGGCTGGCAGGATAACTCACAAATCTAAGTATGGGGATACTGATCTGAGTTCTGCTAGACTAACTCGTAAATCTAGGTTAATTAGTGTTGGTTTGCTGTTCATGTTTTTTGCTAGCCAGCTGGGTTTTCAAAGATACATATCTGGCTTTGGAATGTTGGTTTGCTGCCTCCCCGCCTCCACCTTTGTGATGACAGTGCTGCTAAAGCTGTTCCATGCCTATTGGCCAAATACCCCAAGCTTGTACTTTACCCTATAAAACCTCATGTGCACATCTTGAAGGTGCTCAGAGCTTCGGAGCAGAAGCCCCTCTGAGCCCGCGGGCGTAATACATCTGAGTACTCCAACCCTCCGAGTGGTGCTTGTTTCTTGACTGGCCTGTCGTTTCCGTAACAATGAATCATGCTATCAGTTTACTAACATTTTTTTAAAGAATTTGATTAAATAAAAGGTGTAAAATTGCCACTCATGTCTGTTGTAACATTGAGAAAGTTACTACTTTTATTCTGCTAACCAATGACCTCTATTTCTACACTATGTTATAGAATACTACATAATTTATTCTTTTAACGTATAAAAATAACCCAATAAGTTAAATTCACTTCATTGTGCTTTCATATTGAGATTCAATGTAGATCAAATCCACCTAGAGTGATTGTTACAGAAGAAGAAGCCTAAGTAAACTTCATAAATAGGCAAATTAGACTACATTCATTCAAAGACTATTTACTGAGAATATACTTTGTGACAGATACCCTGTTATGGGTACTGCAATATTCAAAAGAAACAATAAGTCTTTAGTACCAATTAATTACCTACTTTCATAGAGCTTAATTTCTATTGTGGGAAAAGTGATGGTAAAAAAAATAAATAAGTAAAACTTTGTCTGTTGTTAGACAGTGCTAAGTGTTATGGAGAAACATAAGCCAAGGAAGAGGAACAAGGAATATTAAGGAGGGTTTGATGCTTTTAAAAATGGGGGCCAAGAAAGGCCTTATTTAAAGAGTGACATTTGAGTAAAAATGGGAAGCAGATGCTAAGGTTACACTTTGAGCCAGTGTTTAGAGAGCTCAAGGGATGACAAAGAGAACAGGTAACTGGAGAAGAGTGATCACAGTGGAAATAATAAAGGATGAAGTCATAGACTTGAAGAGGGAAAAATTTGTGACATTTGTTGATCATTATAATGGCTTTAGTTTCTACTCCAGTAGAGGGTGCTGGAAAGATGACATGATCTGATCTATTTTCAGGTTCATTCTGGATACTGTGTTGAGACTAGACTAGAGTAAAGCAAGACTAGAAGTAGGATAGTTAGGAAACTGTTGCAGTGATCCAGGTGAGAAATGCCGATGCCTTGGACTTAGCAATAAAAGTGAAGAGAATTAATGAGATTCTGTACACATTTTGCACTTTAATCCCGTAAAGTTTGTTAACAGATTGCATGAAGGACATGGGAAAAAGAAAGGAATCAAACCCGATGCCAAAGTTTTTAGCCTAAATAGCTAGAAAGATGGAATGGCCAATAACTGGCTTGAGGAAGACTAAGGAACAGGTTTGTGAGGCAAGATGAATAGCTGAGTTTTATTCATGTAAAGTGCCAAATGTCTCTTAATCATCCAAGTGGAGATGCTGAGTAATCAGTTGGACGTAAGAGAATAATTCAGAGAAGAGGACCAGCCTGGAGCTATAAATCATGAAATTGTTGATTCAGTGGTTGCTTTTAAAGCTTCCTGACACCAAAGTTGAAGGGTTAGAAAGGGAAGAGGTCTAATTATAGTCCTACTTTAGAATTCGAGGCCATGAGATGGAAACACCAAAAGTGATTGAGATGACACAGCAAGTGAGTGTAAGGGAGGCGTTTTACAAACCAAACTCATAGAAATAGTAGTAGGGTGGTTGCCGGGGGCTGGGAGGTGGGGGAAATGAGGAGATGCAAATCTGTGATCCTTCTTAAACTAATTCACGTGTTTTTTTCTGGTAGATGTTTATGTTCACTTTATTCCCTACTTTTATACAATTGCTTCAGTATCATTTGTTGAAAATATTTTTTTCTCTATCACATTGCTTTAGTGCCTTTATCAAAAATCAGTTTACTGTATAAATGTGGCTTTATTTCTTTAGACCCTATTGAGAAATGGTCCCTATTGCATTCCATTGATTGATGTATCTGTCTTTTTTCCCAGTGCTGTACTGTCTTGATTACAATTGATTTATATTAAGTTTTATAGTTTTCCTTTTCAAGAATATTTTGACCATAATAGATCCTTTGAATTTCCATATACATTTTGGAATCAACCTGTGAATTCCTATTTTAAAAAACCTGCTAGGATTTTGATTTGGTTTGCATTGGAATTATAGAGCAATGTAGAAACAACTCACCTTTTAACAACATTGAGTCTTCCATTCCATAAAACTCTGGTTGATCCACACCATTTACAAAACTTGATTTTGTTGGTCTTAATTTTTAAAGATCTTTTAAAATTTCTCTGATCAATGTTTTGATTTTTTCACTGTAGAGGCCTTAGTTATAAATTGTTAAATTTATCTCTAAATATTCTATTTTTGACACATTTGTAAATGGTAATATTTTAACCTTCATTTCATTGTGCACATTTTTGTATATTGACCTGGTACATTCTGTGACTTTGCTAATTCACTAATTTGTTCTGATAGATTGATGACAGATAGGTAGGTAGGTAGGTAAATAGACAGTTAGGCAGATAGATGATGCAGATAAATAGATGATAGATTTAGGTTCATTTGGATTTTGTACATCTGCAATCATATTGTCTGTGAAGACACTTCTACTTCTCCAAACTTCTTGCATTTTTATTTCTTTACCTTGATTTGTTGAACGAAGGCTTCCAGTGTACAGGTGAGTGCAAGTGCGAGCGTCCGTGCTTCACTCCCAGTCTTAGGGCTAGAGCTTTCCCTCTTTCAGCATTGGGGTGTGAGCTGTCAGCTATTCATAGACGCCCTTTATCAGGTGGAGGAGGCTCAGTTTTGTTCTTAGATTGCCGAGAATTTTTATAATAAATTATTTTTACATTTTGTCAAATGCCTTACTGAAACTATTGAGATAATTATATATTTTGGTTATCTTTTCAGCATTAATATGGTAAATTACATTGCTTGATTTTCAAATAAGTAAACCTTGCTTCATGAGATAAAGCTTACTTTTTCACGTCGTATTAACCTATATAATTCAGAATGATTTCTGCTAATATTTATAGATATTTGTGGAGGTTCATGAGGTATACTTATCTATAGTTTTCTTTGCTCATAATTTTCTTGTCTGGTTTTGGTATCAGGGTTATGGTGGCTTCAAAAAATGACTTAGGGAGTGTTCACTCTATTTTCTGGAATAGTTTGTTTAGAATTGGTATTATTTCTTCCTTAAATATTTGGTAGATATTTTGCAAATTATTTCTAATGTAGGTATTTATAGCTTTACATTTTGAGCATTGCTTTATTGCATTCTTCAAGTTTTAGTATGTTCAGTTTGTTTTTGTTTAGTTCAAAATATTTTTGAATTTCACTTGTGACTTCCTCTTTACCCGTCTTATACAGGGGTGTATACTTCCTAAATATTTCTAAGTATCTGCTAATTTTCCTGATATCTTTTGCTATTGATTTCCAGTTTAATTTGTTTAGTCAGAGAACACACCCTGAACTCTTTCAATCCTTTACAAAAGTATTGAGGCTTTTTATGAGCCAGAATATAGTCTCTGTTGGTCAACATGCCATGTGCACTTGAAAAGAATTTGTATTCTGTGGATGTTTTGTATTATTGTTCTTAAAAAACGTTAATTTGGTAGTTGAATGTTGGTATAATTTAAATATTTTATACTTTACTGCTTTTCTGTCTTCTTCTATAAATTACTGAGAGAAAATGTTTAAAACTACAATTGTAATTGCTGATTTGTCTATTTACCCATTTTGTTCTGTTAGTGTTTATGTCATGTGTGCCTAGATTTATTAAAAGGCCATACACATTTAGGATTCCTATGTATTTTAAATGAATTCACCATTTTATAACTCTCTTTAATTCTAGTAATATTCCTTATCCTGAAGCTTACTTTGTCTCATATTAATATAGATTTTCCAGCATCCTTATTATTATAATTTGCAGGTTTTATCTTTGTCGTCATTTTATTTTTATCCTATCCATATCTTTATATTAAAGGTTTGTGTTCATTTTTTGTAAACAGCATACAGTTGAATCTTGTTTATATTTGTATGACTTTAGAATTGCTGCCTTTTAATGGGAGTTTCTAGCCCATGTACATTCAGTTTCATACTTGATAAGCTTAGGTTGCAGTCTTTTATCTTGCTATTTATTTTCTGTTTGCCCAGTATGTTATCTGTTACTTTTGTTCCTTTACTATTTTTGTATTGCATGTTTTCTTACATTCCATTTTATTTCTCATATCACTTATTCTTTAATTTTTTTCTGTTTAAAATTATTCCTCTATAGTTTATAATGTGCATCCTTAAATTGAAATGTCCTAACATGCACTATATTAATGTTATATTACTTTGTGTATAAGAACATGACACAAGTATACTTCTACTTATCTCTTTTTGACCCTTTATGATATTGTTGATAAACGTTTTATACATGTATCAAACATATATACGTGATATCTAGCTCTTTAATATCATCTATCTATCTCTCATCTATCTCATCTTTTTTCTCTCTGTGCTCCAATTCGGATCGTTTTATTGCCCTGTCTTCAGTTCACAAATGTTTTCTTCTATGTTGATTTTTCTAATCTGCTGTTGAGTCTGTACCATTAACTACTCATTTCAGATATTATATCTTTCAGTTATTGAATTCCTAAATTGTTCTTTTTCATAACTTCCATTTTCTATAAGATTCTCATTATGTTTGTATTTTTTTCTTTAAATTATTAAAGGTATTTATAATAGCTTTTTAAATGTCATTTACTGCGAATTCCATTCTGCATGTTTCTGTTGAATAACTTTTGCCTGGTCATAGGCCACAAATTTCTTTTTCTTTTCCTAATCTAGAATATTCTAAGCTATACATGTGCAGCTTAGTATTCAGCCAAAGATTCAAGCCAATCCCTAATGCAGATTTTTGGAGTTCATTCTCTTTGTAAAGTCTTCTTTTTTTGATACCCTGCCCCACAAATTTCAGCTACTTTAGTAGCTCTGAACCATCTTGGTCTCCCCAACTCAGCAAGAGATCTTTATGCTCCTTTTGGGATCCAGCCCTGTGCCAATTATCTGGAAAGTGTTTCCAGACATAAACTGAGTCACTTAGTTTGCCTTCTTTGAGGTTTATCAGTCCTGCCCTGCTTGTTATCCAAGGTCTGTAAATAGTTGTTCCATATGCTTTGTCCATATGTTATGTTAGAAGGGCTATTCCAGTACCAATTATTCCACCATGCCTGGATGCAGAAATCTGTTATTTTTCATTCAGTTTTAAAGTCAATTCATTAATTCATTATCTCCCTGAAAAGATATTTACAAACAGTGGATGCTAACAGTAGTACACACTGGTTAATGAGATACTGTCCTGGGACGAGGCCAAGATGGCGGAGTAGTAGGACGCTCATAGCTCACCCTCTCCCACAGATACACCAAGACTCACATCCATGGACCCTCTCAGCCAACCAGAGCACCTGCGGAACTCTGACAGAACACTGTCCTCTTCAAAAGACAAAGACGCCGAAAATCTGGTAGGAGAAAGGAAAAAAAGGAAGACGAAAAGGCAAAGCAGCATGTGACGGGTCCCGCGGGGAGGGAGCAGCAAAGGAGGACTGGCGCTTGTTCTCTGGGTCTCCTCTTTCCAATGGAGAGGCCAGCAGGACGGAGGGGGAGCCTCTGAGGCTCAGATCTGTACACAGCAGCCCTTGACTGACAGAACTAAGTTAAACGGGCACAGAGTGTCCCTGTGACACCCAGCCTGAGACCCGAGCCGGGAGCTGGGGGCAGGGCCAGGCTGCACAAGCCGGGCGGGGGACGGGCCGGCTGCACTGAGGCAGCCCCGGGGGACTGCAGGGGTCTGCGCAACGTGGATGAGTGGATGCACAGAGAAGGACCACCTGCGCCCTCCATAAATCAGCACGGCTGATGTGCCCTGGGGGGAAGGGCACATACCCCACTCTCTGAAAACCCACGGAAGGTTATTGGGTGAGGAGAGGCGGGGCTCAGGCACGGCTGCCATATCCTCCAGCGCTTGGCACCCAGGTGGGGGCGGGGGCGATACCTGAGTCTGCGCCTGTGGGCTCCGCAGCCTCAAAGGCCAGACAGTGACTTGTTTGCAGCCCGAGTCAGATAGGATCCTTCTGTCCTGGTGCCTTACAAAGTTCGTGCCGCCAGGACAAACAAGGAGCTGAGTTTGGGCACAGAGCAGGGGCAGGGCTGTTCTGCGGTCTTCCCGGGCCCGCCTGCGGAGTGCCGACCAGGGGCGGAGTGCGTGGCCGCGCAGAGCTGCGGAGCGACTGGTGCCAGGAGGGGGGGGGGGGTGGCCCCCCGCCTTTCCCGCAGGAACGCTGTGCTGGGAGGGGGTGCGATCTGCTTGCCTGACAGGCACTGGGGGCAGCACAGATGAGGGCGCCAACGGAGGGTCTCTGGAAACAGCAAGCTGAGTTCACAAAACAGGGCGAGGACAGAAAGACTTCTCATTAAGAGCACACAGTCTCCAGGAGAACACCCCCCCCTTTTTTTTTAATCTGTTTTTGCCTGTTGTATTTTCTATTACCTTTTTAAGTTTTACTTTTTAAACAAGTATATATCCTCCCAGTTTTAATCCCTTTTAAATTTTTCTTTTAAAATAATATTATTATTATTTTAAAAAAATCCACGTCATGTCATTTTTATCTCTCTTGGTTTTCATCTCCTGTTACTGATTATACACAGGTTTCAAATATATTTCTTTCCTCTTTTCTCCTTTTTTAAAGGTTTTTAAGAGACATCTCAACCCGATTGCTATTCTGCTTCAACTTGCTCTTCAATTATTCATTATACACTATTTTCAAACCTTTTTTTCTTCCCTTTTTCAAAATCTCTCTTTCTCATATCTTTTTTATCTGTTCTATTTTCTATTACCTTTTCAATTTCTACTTTCTAAACAATTGTATATGCTTCTAGTTTTAATTCCTTTTTAAATTTTTCTTTTAAAGTAGTTACATTATTATTTTCTTTTTAAATCCACCTGATTTCGTTTTCATTTCTTTTGGTTTTGATCTCCTGTTATTGATTATAAATAGGTTTCAAATATCGTTTTTTGATCTTTTTCCCTTTTTTAAGGGTTTTTTAAAAAAAAGACATTTCAACACGAATGCTACTCTGATTCAAATTGCGCTTCTATAATTGATTATACACTGTTTTCAAACCTTTTTTTCTCCCTTCTTTTAAAATTCTCTTTCTCTCTCTCTCCTTTTTTTATTTTTTAAGTTTTATTCCTACATAGGCATTAGATAGATAAATAAATAAACTCCTTTAAGGACCACAATAGATAACTGATACTCCATAAGCCACAGTGCCAGAGAGATAGGAGCAAGATGAAGAAGCAAAGAAACCATTCCCAATTAAAAGAACAAGAGAAATCCCCTGAAAGAATGATCAATGAAATAGACATCGATAGCCTACTAGATCAAGATTTCAAAAAAGGAGTGATCAAAGTATTGAAGGAACTAAAAGAGATAGTGTTTAGAGATATAAAATATGTCAAAAATGAAATTGAAGCTATAAAGAAGAGCCAAGTAGAATTGGTAAACTCATTGGCTGAGATGAGAACGAATGTAAAGGCTGTGCAAAGCAGACTAGATAATGCAGAGGAACGAATTACTGACCTAGAAGACAGGGCAACAGAAAGCACCCAATCAGAACAACTGCAAGATAAACAAATAAAAACAAATGAAAGCAACATAAGGGACCTATGGGATAATATAAAGCATGCCAATCTTTGCATAATAGAGGTCCCAGAAGGGGAAGAAAGATCAAAGGGGATCGAAAAGGTTTTTGAAGTAATCATGACTGAAAACTTTCCAAACTTAAAGAAGGAATCAGATATCCAAGTACAGGAAGTTCAAAGGGTCCCAAACAGGAAGAACCCAAACAGACCCACACCAAGACATATCATAATCAAGATGGCCAGAGTCAAGGATAAAGAAATGATCCTAAAGGCAGCAAGAGAAAAGCAAAGAGTGAGTTACAAGGGAACCCCCATAAGGCTCTCAGCTGATTTCTCTACACAAACACTACAGGCCAGAAGGGAGTGGCAAGATATATTCAAAGTCCTGAATGAAAAAAAGATGCAGCCTAGGATACTTTATCCAGCAAGGCTATCCTTTAGGATAGAAGGAAAGATAAAGAATTTCACAGACAAGCAAAATCTGAAAGAGTTTAGCAACACTAAACCCATGCTAAAAGAAATATTGAAAGGGCTATTCTAAATAGAAAAGCAGCAGGATGCTACAGAAATGAGAAGCTCATAACTGGAAAGGTGATAACTAATGAATTACAAAAAGAATAAGCACAAAATTGTAAAAGAAGACATCTAAATCATTAAGAGTGGGAGAGGGAAGCAAGAAAATATAGAGTTTTTTTTTTTTTCTTTTTAAAATTTTTTGTTTTTGGTAGGATGGGTTTGAGATATAGTAATGGGCTAACAGACTTACAGAAAAGGGTAACCATAAGCCAAAAACTTACAAGGGAGTCACGAAAACTAAATAAAATCCATGATAATACAAAGGAAAATTACCAAACCACAAAAGGAAGAAGAAAGGAACAAAGAGGAAATACCAAATCAACTGCAAAGATAAGTTCAAAACGGCAATAAACACACATCTATCATTAATTACTGTAAATGTTAATTGACTAAATGCTCCAGTCAAAAGACATAGAGTGGCAGACTGGATAATACAGCAAGAACCTTCAATATGCTGCATACAAGAGACCCACTTTAGGGAGAAGGACACATATAAATTGAGAGTGAAAGGATGGAAAAGAATATTCCATGCAAATGGAAAAGCCAGAAAAGCAGGTGTTGCAGTACTGATTTCAGACAAACTAGACTTTAAAACAAAGGTCATAAAGAAAGATGAAGAAGGACATTTTATAATGATTAAAGGAGTGATACAAGATGAGGATATTACACTCATTAATATATATGCACCCAATATAGGAGCACCTAAGTACATAGAAGAATTACTAACAGAGATAAAGGAGGATATTGATGGGAATACAGCCATAGTTGGAGATTTTAACAATGCATTAACATCACTAGACCGATCTTCCAGACAGAAAATAAATAAGGCAACAGAGAAACTAAATAATACAATAGAAAAATTAGATTTGGTGGATATTTTCAGAGCATTACACCCCCCAAAAATAGGATATACATTCTTTTCAAGTGCACATGGAACATTTTCTAGACTAATGATGTACTTGGGCACAAAAGAAACCTCAACAATTTTAAGAAGATAGAAATTATCTCAAGCATCTTTACTGACCATGATGCCATGAAACTAGAAATCAACAAAGGAGAAAAAAAGGAAAGCATAGAGATTAAACAATATGCTATTAAAAAGCCAATGGGTCAATGAGGAAATCAAAGCTGAAATTAAAAAATGCCTTGAGACAAATGAAAATGAAAGCACAACCACACAAAATTTATGGGACACAGCAAAGTCAGTGCTAAGAGGGAAGTTTATAGCAATACAGGCCTTACTCAAAAAAGAAGAACAATCTCAAATAAACAATTTAACCCACCAACTAAAAGAACTAGAAAAAGAAGAACAAAAAACCCCAAAAGGCAGCAGAAGGAAGGAAATTATAAAGATCAGTGAGGAAATAAATAAAATAGAGATTAAAAAAATCATAGAAAAAATAAGTCAAACCAAAAGCTGGTTTTTTGAAAAAGTAAATAAAATCAACAAACCTCTGGCCAAACTCACAAAGAAGAAAACAGAGCACAAATTAGCAAAATAAGAAAGGAAAATGGAGAAATTACAACAAATAAAATAGAAATACAGAATATCATACGAGAATATTATGAAAAACTATATGGAACCAAACTGGATAACCTAGAGGAGATGGACAAGTTTCTGGAAACATACAGTCCACCAAGACTGAATCAAAAAGAAACTGACCACTTGAACAAACCGATCACTAGAAATGAAATCGAAATAGCAATAAAAAACCTCCCTACAAATAAAAGTCCAGGATTGGACGGCTTCACTGGGGAATTCTACCAAACATACAGAGAAGAACTTATACCAGTCCTTCTCAAACTCTTCCAGAAGATTGAAAGGAGGGAATACTCCCAAACTCATTCTATGAAGCCACCATCACCCTGATACCAAAACCAGACAAAAACACTACAAAAAAAGAGAATTATAGGCCAATATCACTGATGAACATAGATGCCAAAATCCTCACCAAAATATTAGCAAATAGAATCCAACAACACATAAAAAAGATTATACATCATGACCAAGTGGGGTTCATCCCAGGGACACAAGGGTGGTTCAACATACACAAATCAATCAATGTAATACATCACATCAACAAGAGAAAGGACAAAAACCACATGATCATCTCAATCGATGCAGAAAAAGCATTTGATAAAATTCAACACCCATTTATGATAAAAACTCTCACCAAAGTGGGTATAGAGGGAACATATCTCAACATAATAAAAGGTATATATGACAAACCCACAGCCAGCATAGTACTCAATGGTGAAAAACTCAAAAGCTTCCCACTAAAATCTGGGACAAGACAAGCCTGCCCACTCTCACCACTCCTATTCAACATAGTCTTGGAAGTCCTAGCCACAGCAATCAGGCAAGAGAGAGAAATAAAAGGGATCCAAATTGGAAAAGAAGAGGTAAAAGTGTCACTATATGCCGACGACATGTTACTATATATAGAAAACCCTAAAAGGTCCACACAAAAACAACTAGAGCTGATGGATGAATTCAGCAAGGTACCAGGTTACAAGATTAACATTCAAAAATCAGTTGCATTTCTTTACACTAATGATGAATCAATAGAAAAAGAAAGTAAAGAAGCAATCCCCTTTAAAATAGCACCCAAAGTAATAAAATACTAGGAATAAATCTAACCAAGGAGGTGAAAGAATTATACACGGAAAACTATAAACCATTGATGAAGGAAATTAAAGAAGACTTTAAAAAATGGAAAGATATTCCATGCTCTTGGATTGGAAGAATCAATATTGTTAAAATGGTCACACTGCCCAAGCCAATCTACAGATTTAATGCAATCCCTATCAAATTATCCAGGACATATTTCATAGAACTAGAACAAATCATAATAATAATTATATGGAACCATCAAAGACCTAGAATTGCCACAGTATTACTGAAGAGTAAGAAAGAGGCTGGAGGAATAACTCTCCCAGACTTCAGACAATACTATAGAGCTACAGTCATCAAGACAGCATGGTATTGGTACAAAAACAGACATTTAGACCAATGGAACAGAATAGAGAGCCCAGAAATGAACCCACATACTTTTGGTCAACTGATCTTTGACAAAGGAGGCAAGAATATACAATGGAATAAAGACAGTCTCTTCAGCAAATGGTGTTGGGAAAACTGGACAGCAGCATGTAAAGCAGTGAAGCTAGAACACTCCCTTACACCATACACAAAAATAAACTCAAAATGGATCAAAGACTTAAACATAAGACAAGATACAGTAAACCTCCTAGAAGAAAATAGGGGCAAAACATTATCTGACATACATCTCAAAAATGTTCTCCTAGAACAGTCGACTCAAGCAATAGAAATAAAAGCAAGAATAAACAAATGGGACCTAATGAAACTTACAAGCTTCTGCACAGCAAAGGAAACCAGAAGTAAAACAAAAAGACAAACTACGGAATGGGAGAAAATTTTTGCAAATGAAACCGACAAAGGCTTGATCTCCAGAATATATAAGCAGCTCATATGACTTAATAAGAAACAACCAAACAACCCAATCCAAAAATGGGCAGAAGACCTAAACAAGCAATTCTCCAAGGAAGACATACAAATGATCAATAGACACATGAAAAAAATGCTCAATATCACTAATTATCAGAGAAATGCAAATCAAAACTACGATGAGGTATCACCTCACACCAGTCAGAATGGCCATCATTCAAAAATCCACAAATGACAAATGCTGGAGAGGCTGTGGAGAAAGGGGTACCCTCCTACACTGCTGGTGGGAATGTAGTTTGGTGCAGCCACTGTGGAAAACAGTATGGAGTTTCCTCAAAAGACTAGGAATAGACTTACCGTATGACCCGGGAATCCCACTCCTGGGCATATATCCAGAAGGAACCCTACTTCAGGATGACACCTGCACCCCAATGTTCATAGCAGCACTATTTACAATAGCGAAGACATGGAGACAGCCTAAATGTCCATCAACGGATGACTGGATAAAGAAGAGGTGGTATATTTATACGATGGAATACTACTGAGCCATTAAAACTGACAACATAATGCCATTTGCAGCAACATGGATGCTCCTGGAGAATGTCGTTCTAAGTGAAGTAAGCCAGAAAGAGAAAGAAAAATACCATATGAGATCACTCACATGTGGAATCTAAAAAAACAAAACTAAACTAAAACAAACAAACAAAGCATAAATACAAAACAGAAACAGACTCATAGACATAGAATACAAACTTGTGGTTGCCAAGAGGGCAGAGGGTGGGAAGGGATAGACGGGATTTCAAAATTGTAGAATAGATGAACAAGATTATACTGTATAGCACAGGGAAATATACACAAGATCTTGTGGTAGCTCACAGAGAAAAAAAATGTGGCAATGAATATATATATGTTCATGTATAACTGAAAAATTTTGCTCTATGCTGGAATTTGACACAACATTATAAAATGACTATAAATCAATAAAAAATGTTAACAAAAAAAAAAAAAGATACTGACCTGCCTTGAAGGAACTTTCAATTTTCTGGAGTAGAGACTAAAAATAATTTCAGTGCAATGTGACAAGGGTAAAAAGGGAAGATTTAAAAGTAAGTGCTATAAAGTGATGTGGGGGCCTAGTGCCGTGGTAGAGGGCATGCTTAGCATGCCCAAAGTCCTGGGTTCAATCTCCAGTACCCAGCGACAATAACAACAATAACGAAAGTAAGTGCTATGAGGTTAAAGCAAAAGCATTTATTATACATTTCATCCAGGCCAAAGTCAAGTTTTATGGTACTCTCTAAAATCATGGATCTTAACCATGGCTGCAACATTGGAAGCCTTCATTAGGCTCTAAAAATACTGATGCCTGGGTCTGACCCAAGATTTCCTGATTTAGTTGGTCTGGGATGTGCCCTGGGATTTGAACTTTTAAAAATCTCCTGTTAATATTTGCTTTGAAGCGAAAGTTCAGACTGTTGATCTATGGTCCTTTCTGTCAGGTAGATCTTATGAATAAACGTGTTGATTGGTAAAAACTACTAATGGCGTTCTACAAAAATGTTTACTCTGGGTTTTCTGTTGCCAATGTCTCAAAATAGTTGTTTCATACAAATTTCCAGTATTAGAGTTTCACCCTGTTTTGATTAAATTATAATGATTAAACAAATTGGCAGTGTATCCATTCATCTAACAAATATTTGTTGTCATCTATTTATATTCACTGTATTAAGTGCTACAGCTTTAACACTGTGATAAGTTGACCATAGCCAAGGTGATATGCTAATTGACATTAGCTTGACAGTGAAGTTTTCTCCAGAGACTGAGCTTTCAGAAGTATGATGGTCCATACATGTGCATTCTTGTTAAGGTGTGAATACTTATTTGAAAGTACAATGGTGTTTATGACCAGATTGCTTGTTCTCAAAGTCATAAGGATTAATCTTGCTTCTAGTTTCTGAGGACATCTCTCCCAGAGATAAAACAGCACCAGTACAATTAATTCAGGCATTGTAAAAGGTCAGTAGGGAGGGAGTTTGGGAAAGTTGTAAATAAAGCAATCTAAATCTGTGATATCTACTTATATTTTTAAAGAGCTGTATTGATAACATCATGGAAATAATGCAAGATTTGAAAAAATAATCCATCTATGTTAGAAACAGTATAAACATTCATTCTTATTTAAACATGGGGGATATGTATGTGACAGGGTCAAATTTGATAGCTAAGTGCGTGTTTTGCCATATTAAGAAAGAAAGTGTAGTCTAATTAAATTTGGAACTCTCCCAGCATCTAAAATGCAGTGATGAGAACAATGATGACTCTTTTTCCATCTAAAGGAGAGCAAACTGATAGAACATAAGAGAACAAGCACAAATAACGTGCCAATGAGGAATGCTAAATATCTTCTCTCATCCAGCTCCTGGCTCACTTATACACTGTCCAGGTAGCAGAAAACTTGCCTCTGAACACAGTGTGTTTTGGCAAGTAGACGAGATCACATCTAATTTGAGTTGTCACACAGAGTTAAAGATATTCAGTCGGTTTAGCTTTGCTGCTACAAGTTACAACCTTCTGCATCTTTCTTGCTGTTTTCATGACATAGCTATCCACTAGCAGCCACCTGATTGCTAGCTTGATAATCATTATTTTACATTGAGGTGTCTATATGACATTTGGTATCTTGAGATGGAAATTCTTAACTATATACTTCCTATAATTCCTTGGCATGTCACACTTTCTAAAGCAAATTCTGACTCTCCACATGTGTTATCTGTAGACCACAGAGATATTCAGTAAGTCAATGGTAAATCTTTCTAGTCTTGAGCCTCTTAGACCCTTGGGTACAGCAATAACTAGATAAAATCTGTGAGGTACTTTCATTCTCTATTTCTCTATAGGCCTAAAATCACTTTCTCAATAATATTTATAAAAGAAAATAGAGTAAAACACCAATTAGCTCTATCTTTCTCCTATGTCGAATGCCCATCTTCTGATAGGTGCCTAAGTAATTTAAACTGAAAGAAATTATTTCTGTTGAGTTTAATATTTAAATCACTTAGCAGGCTTTTAGTCATTTTTAGTTAAAAAGGTAGTGATGCCAAAAATGCTTAATTTTTACACCCATCTATTTAAATCCAAAATTCAACCCTGACAAATTGCACATACATTCGGATTAAGAACAATTGAAAATCATTGTATATGTTATCAATTTCATATTTAGAGATCTTAGAACCAGATTTTCCAAAGGAGCACTTTAACACTATAAAAGTAATTAAAACCAAGTTCTTTTTATGGCATTTGAAATTAAAACTAGTTTTTAAAATTGAGATGTACTCAACATTACATTAGTTTCAGGTGTACAACAAAATGATTCAATATGTTATCTTTATTGTGAAATGATCACAATAAGTTTAGTTAACATTCATCTAATTTTTTGATGATAGCAAGGAAAAGAGGTAAGACTAGAACCAAAAATGGGTCATTTCACACAGATTCTATGGAAAGATAACACAAAGGTGACTCTATTGGAAAAATATCTTACTCAGAATTACAGGCAATTAGTAGGTTGCAGAAGACAATGTTTATGACAATATCTTACTTCCAGGATTGCCTTACCCCCCACAATTAAGGGTGTAAGATGACATTTGGCAGGTTTCATAGGAAAACATTAACACTGTTTTACCCCAAGAACTATCTTGTTCTCTTCAACCAGACTCTAAGCTTCATGAGGTCAAGGTCTATTCTGCTTTGCTTGCTAGTGTATTTCTGGAGCTGGAGGCTGGAATAACTGGATTTGTTTGTGTGGGAAAAAGGATCCTTCCTGGAGAGTCCAGATACTCCATTGCCCAAACCTGGAATGGTCCCCTAACATCACTGGACTTCAGACATAAAAGGAAAATGAGAGATTAGATATTTTTAAAAGTTCTCTTCAGCTCTGAAATCTATAACCCTAAACTGATAAATGCCTCAAAATCCTTACTTATAAATTGTGATTCTGCTAGAGAACTTCATCAGCAAATCATCAGTGCTGCAGATAATGTGGTGTAATGGGAGTGGCAGGGTACTTGGAGTCACTAATTTGTCATAGTGTGGTCTTAGAGATGGCATTGACCTCTGTCCTGCAGTTGCTGCTCACATACAATAAAACTAGAAACAACCTCCAACTTGTTGTTATGATGAAATTTATAATGTACTACACAGAAATGTAGTGGTTACTCAATAAATGGTAGATACTATACTTTAAAATTTTTTATAAGTAATAATATAGGCTTCATGAAGGCTGGAGCCGTATCTATCCCATTTCACAAATATCACCAATACTTGGCCCAGTGCCTTATATATAATGGTCATTAATTAAATATATGTTAAAATAACATTAATGCTAGTATTAATTATGGAGGAATTGGACTGAAGCCCAAACTCCTTATCTTGGCATTATAATTCTGTAGCAGTCTAGCTTTCAATCAGCATTTATCCAGCTATTTTCCCAGGAGTGTACATATTTTTGAATCATCATGTTTAACTAGTTTGACCTGGACTATTTCCCCCTCTCTCACCCCTTCTCCCACCTAAAAGAAGGTACTGAGGCTTCTTTCTGAGTTCTCATTGCGGCTTTCCTTTCCTCTGTCCTGCGGCTCCTGTGGAATGCTCAATACCTGACTCCTGGATAGATGACAAGTCCCTTGGGATGGAGAATTCTTCCTTGGCCATTTTTGAAATCTGATGCCTATTTCTGTGACATGGTAAGTCCTCAATATACATTTTTTTTTTATTGACGTATAGTTGATTTACAATATTCTGTTAGTTTCTGGTGTTCAGCATAGTGACTTAGTTATACATATATATTATAAATATATATATATTCTTTCCATTATAGGTTATTACAAGATATTGAATATAGTTCCTGGTGCTATACAATAGGACCTTGTTGTTTATCTATTTTGTATATAGTAATTTGTATCTGCTAATCCCCAGGTCCTAATTTATCCCTCCCTCCCTTTCCCTTTTGGTAACTATGTTTTTTATATTTATTTTGAGTGAATGAAGTGAGCAGAATGAATAAGATACATATTAATTATATTTTCAGGTACAAGTTTAGGACAAGAAATGCAACGATTTGTTATTTTGTCTTCATAAACGGAAACTAGAGGGTAAATCAGCCCTTGGAAATGTGTTTGTCATATAACAAAACGCGCTGCAAAATGTTTTTTTCCCTCTAGCCCTGCTCACTCCCAGAGGTCCTTTTTCATTATTATCTGATCTGAAAAAATTAAAAGAACCCTTTTATGATTTTTCTGCTTAATTGATATAATCATAAAAGAGGGAAGTTGCCAAGCAGAGGTTGGTAGAGGTTGGTTTAGAGGATTAGAATTGAGTTAATATATTGTTATCATATGATGGACTCAAAATTTAAATTATCCAGAGACCTGGACTTACATTTTGCATCAAATTACAGTTATGCTTTCTTTGGAATTGATTTTTTAATTCACTATTAATTGTTCCAATTTCCCACGAATGTAACATGTGAAGGACACACAAGTAGAAAAGTCTTTCTATTTTTCACAGTCATTTTGCTTATAATGCTGTAAGAAAGAAAGCAAATCCTAATTATCTTGTTTACAGTCATCTAATTATTGGCAGGAGTGGGACTAAAAACCTCCCCTGGCAATGTCTCTCTGGATGTAAAATAAACACCGCAATTAAGAAAAAAAGGCAGCAACTAGAAAGAAAGAGGTTTTCCTAATTTGACCATTCCAGGTGCTTAAAATTGTCTTCCAAAATGAACTGGTACTTTAATTAATAGCCCAAATCAAACAAGAAAATTTAGTCAGATTTCCCCCTAATTCCCAGTGTCCAGAGGGAACAAACAGATAACTACTCAAGCTCTCCTGTGATTTCCCAAAGCTCACGTTAAAAGATGCTGCTGGTAGAGGCTGTTTAACAATTTTAGTCTCTTTTTGCCTCCAGCAACAAATAGTTCATGGAATGTAAGTACATATGGAGAACTAGTCTTTTAGACATGTCAATGCAACAGTGAAGTCATGTAATAAAGAGATGGCCATAATGCTAGCTGACAGCTCTTGCCAACTCGCTATACGCCAAGCACCATTTGAAGTGTTGTACGTGCATAGTCTCAGTTAATTCTTGGAGGAACGAAACGTGAAGTGCTATTATTTTCCTTTTTTATAGATAATAGGAACTAAGTTTGAGGCTTGGCGAATTGATGAACCTTAACCAACATCACATAACATCCACTTTGACACAAGCCCAATCAGTCTAACTCTAGGACTCACTTTTTTTTTTTTTTTACTATTGATCTCACCACTAAAGTCACTGGGTGAATAGGGAAACACTGTCATCAGAAGAGATGATGAGAGAAGGCAAAACACCATACTGCTTACTTGAAATAAGAAGGAAAAAGCTTTCTACGTTTTTTTTTAAAGTTCTTATTGTTTATTGAAGTGTAGTCGATTTACAATGTTACTTTCTGGTGTACAGCAAAGTGATTAAGTTATACACATACATACATACATACATACATAGATATATTTTCAGATTCTTTTCCATTATGGCTCATTACAAGAAACTGAATATAGTTTCCTGTGCTATACAGTAGGTCCTTATTGTTTATCTATTTTATATATAGTAGTGTGTATCTGTTAATCCCAAATTCCTAATCTATCCCTCCCCCCACCCCACTTTCCCTCCTGGTAACCACAGTTTGTTTTCTATGTCTGTGATTCTGTTTCTGGTTTGTAAATAAAATTTGTATCTTTTTTTTTTCTAAGATTCCACATATAAGCAACATCCTATATTTGTCTCTGTCTGACTTAGTTCACTTAGTACGAGAATCTCTAGGTCTATCCATGTTGCTGCAAATGGCATTACTTTATTCTTTTTTATGGCTGAGTAATATTTCATCTACTTAAAAAAGAAAAAACCCAAAACTCAAGCATGAAGGTAATTAAAGTGTCCCACTTCCTTCATGGCCTGATAGAAATGACACCTGTGTAATTGTTGGATTGTCTAACTTCAAATGCTATCTCAAGTGGCTGGTTTAGTATCCTGAAAATGTGGTTTAGTTCCTCAAGTAATGGAATTTAGTTGTCAGTATATTGTGTGAAAGAACACCATGCAGACTTCTCCTCTAGCTTGCTTCTACCTCCCTAACCAAAATGTGAGTAGGCTTTTGTTGGTTTTGTTTCGTTTGGGGTTTCTTTTGTTTGTTTTTTAATTTTTGTTTCGTTTTCCACAAGGGAAGATAGAGCTTGCACTGCGTGACACAAGAACCACAGATACACAGATGTACACATATTCACACTTCGAGGACACAACGTAGGCCATCGAGGGGCATTCATTGTAGAATCCTATTAAGAACTAACCTGGAAGGGCTCAAAAGACCAGCAATAAGGATTACCTCTCAGTGTCACGAATGATTTTCTTGGCTCCATTTCACACACATGGCAACAAAAGCTTTGCTTTCATCATGAAAGAAGAGAATTTGGGTTGTGTCCAGAGGAAGTAAGTCTGTTTTGTTCTACATCAAGCAGTTAAAAATGGTATAAAGTAGAATAGTCACCAAACTGTTAAAAGTCTAAAACAAAACCAAAAGCACCCTTGCCCAAAATAGGACTGAAAACAGTGTCTTTTCAACTATCTTTTGGTCTTGTTTGCCTAACGGTTCAGAAATCTACCTGCATTGAAATCTATTATATTTTAAAGGTAGAACTGAACAAGATATATGTTCAGTTCTATATAATAATAATAACTATAATAATCATAAAACATTAGGATAGCTCAGAACTCATTACTAACCATATCTTATTCTCAGTGGTGTACAAATGGAGGGCCTTTTGAGGAACAGCTGAAGGCAAAGTTGAGATAATTAAGACTGTGCTATACACAGTGACCCCTAGCAGGTTTAACAGTGATAGTACCATTATATGGCACACTGTCCCATAATTCCTTTGAACCCTGAGTCACAGGATGGAGATAACTCCTCGTCTACTTGACAAATAGGTATTAAAATGGAGAAACAGTGGGATATATTATGTATGCAAGTAAAAAAAATAATCTATTTTTTAAAGTAAGTTGAAACTGGATTAGACAGTAGGACAATATTCAAAGAGTCCTATGAAACTAACTAAAATATACATTGTTAAAGGAAAGGTATGACTTCTTCCTTTGTTTATCAAGTGAAAAATAAAAATACTAAACAGTCTATATACACAAACATTTTTAAGTTAATTGTGTATATTCTTTCTAATTAGAAAACAAGAAAAATCAGTTTGGGGCCACTTCTATATGACTTTGAAAGATTTACCTGAGTTTTAATGCTCATCTGAATAATATCTTTAAAATGTTTAAAAATAAAAAGTGTATCTTGCGAGTAAGAAGAAATGTGTCTCATATGCAAAATTAATTTTCAAAATACAGTTCAAGAAGATGGTAGAATCCTAAATTGTGAAAATTAGCAGTTGTTTTCCCTACATGGGGCAAAAAGATACATATATTTGTATCGTCCAAATTTTGCAGATGTTCACAATCCTAAGTAATTTATTTACAGCACTCTGTTCCTGCTTTGTTCCTCTTTCAACTTCAATGCACAGAAAGAAGCCCAGAACACAGGGTCTGAAGAAAACAGTAACTACTTTATTTTCTGATGAACAACAATAAAAAGCAAATCCTGGCACCTGTGAAGAGAAAATGAAAGTTGGTTTAAAACAAGTCTTGGGTTTTATTTTTTTCCCCTAGATGTCAGACCCATGATACAAACTCACGGATTGGAATCTGCTACTTGAAAGAAGCAGTTGGCTGTGGAGAGAGCCAAAGATGCAATTTTATAACCAGCACAGGTCTGAATTATTCATAGGGGAAATACTTTTTTTTTTTTAGAGATAAATCAGCCACCCAGCTGCTGAAGTAAATTAAACTAAACTGGTCAACAAAAATAAGGACAGTAAAGATTCCAAAAAATGAGCACAGCAAAATACCCTTGGACCCAGCATTTCATTGGAGTGGGAAGGGAGGGTGGAGAATCTTACATAAAATCTTTGTTTTAAAAGACAATATGAACGTTTGGGTTTGAATTTTCTTTGCAGCAGTATCACTTGTGAATATTACTCTGTTAAATGTGTCTTCCCTAAATATTGCCAAATGAGATTTCCCATTCCTAAAACAAATGCTGCAAAATATCATCTTCACTGGGTGAGTCCATTTATGTTTTGAATGCAACAATATCTCAAATTCTTTGGATGTGTTGATAAAGCCCTAGAAACTTGTCTATGAAGGTTAGAAGAAACATAATCAATATTTATGAGTCCCTGACAACTTGGCTTTGGAACAACATTTTGATAGAACTTTTGATAATTGAGAAGGTTTTTAAAGCCTGTTTTCACAAATCTTTTAATGCCTTCATTTTCTTAAAGCAGAGCAAGCAGATAGCCATCTGTAAATATGAAATAACCTCCAAAATCTCATCGGATGATTTGTTACACAAAAGATTTAAAAACATCTCAAAATATGTAACAATGCATGTGGGTATACATACGAACATACATACATTTATATACATACATTTTAAGTAACAGTTCATCCCAACATTAACTTCCTCTGGTATCTCTGTCTAAAAAGCACAAAAGCATATGAACTCATTGCTGTTTGTGAAAAAACAAACAAAAAAACCCTGAAAATACTTGACCTGGTTTATTGCTCCTCTATGAATATTTGTATTAATCTGAAATGCTCTCAGTGAACATTGCATTTTCAACTAAGTCTGCTCTGAAAACAACGCATTGAGTAATCTTAGTCTGGAATGAGAAAGGCCAGTAAAGAGAATAAATATTGATGAGGATGATGATAGAACAGACTCGGGAGGAGTGCGGTCTAGACTGAAGATTGAGGCTTTGGCAACGACTGCTAGAGTAATGAAATGTCAGGGAGACTGAAGTGTCACTAGTATTATTGCCACATAAAGCCCCAAGGAAAGAGCCCTTGTGGAGTGCTGCCTGTGTATGAGTCTACCTGAAGCTCATGATTAGAAGGTTGTAAGGATTGTGTGATTGATCAATATGGACCAGTGAAATGTCCATCTGTTTTTCGAGACATTACATTGACCTAGAGATTAAAGTTCAGTGGTACTATTGGTGGCTGAAGCAATCAGTAAGGTTTGCAGGGACTCCATTATCTACTTAACACACGAATTATTGTGTTTACCAAGGGTTGCTGTCAGAAAGTGACTCAACATTTCCCACAGAAATAAACAGACACGAATGGTTGATATGACCTTATTCTCCATTAGAGTAGTTCCTGTGAAGACAGATGGGTGGCCCAGTTAAGTTCTTTTGGACTTGATCCTGGAAGCCTGAGGGGTGAGAGGAATTGGTACTTTGTAAATAGGGCTCGCCTCTGCTCCTGGTAAACTGAAGAAGGGCGCAAGCCAACGTACATTGTTACTCTTTTGTCCCTACCTCTTCATACACTTTGGGTGGCTCTTTCTCAGAACATTTAAAGTGCACTCGTAAGAGATGGCCAGGTTGAACCAGCTCCCTGCAGATTAACCCAGATAGTGCCTAATGATGGGAGTATCCATGCAGTATCAATCCCACCACAATCCCAGCTCAGCTTTGTTCCTTCCAGCTGTACACTGGGGTAGAAGACAGGCCTTTTGGATTTGATTTGGGTGAACTTTCCAAGGTGACTTTCCAACAAAAACTTGGAGGAATCTGCAGTTAGACTTCAGCATTTCCTCTCGACAGTGTCTGACCTTAGATAGCTGAAGAACCTGGCTCAACCACACATTCATTTCTATAATATATATCCTCACAAAATTCAGAGTACATACACCAACCAGGTTTCCAGAACAGTTGATTCAGGATTCTTAGGCAAATATGCTGTGATAAAGAGAAGACTAGGTTTGGCTCTTAGTAAGTTATATTTTTGGATATGCCCATCCAATGAAGTCTATTCCATTTCTGGTTGTGGAAGGTTGTAGGGATTTTAGGATAATCTGAGGGTGGAACTCATTTTCTAGAAATTACAATCTAGTAGTTTTGTCTGGCACATAGTAGGCATGCAACTATTGTTTGTTGTATAAACCTATTTAAATGAAAATCTATTCACCTAACATCAAAATACGTATTTTCCCTTTTAAAGCGTGCCTCTTGGTCAGTATTTATTCATTTAAACTGTTGCCATATAATCCTTAAACATTGAATATAAAGAAACCAAGTTAGATGTAGGTAACTGCTTGCTCACCTCCTCGTTAAATGAATTTATCAAATATTTATTAAGTACTAACCACATAGTAGGCATTATTGTGGGCATTTGTAATATATAAGTGAAAAAGCAGATCCATTTCTTTCACAATATTCTACATATTTTTCCAATAGCCTGAAAGTAAATAGGTTGTCAGCAAATGGCTCCAATTTCACGTTTATACAACTGATCCTGTCTTTAATCATGTTTCAGCTGGCTAAAATTCTGTACCTCATGATAAGTAAGTTGCTTTAAATATTTCTATGACAATGATAAAAGTAGAACCATAGGATTAGTACATAGTGTATTTATATTCAGTAGTTTACACTAAAGTTTACAGTCAGAGGTTGACTTTTGACAAGTTATAAGCATCTTGAAATGTCCCAAATAGAGAAAAATTGTTAACTGAAGCAGAATTGTTATACCAATTTCATTTCAACTTTCTATTTGATAAGTGCTCTGAATACAGATTAATAAGTGTATTTTCTCAATGTTTATTGTTCTGCCTGACTTAATAAGAGAACTGAATTGTCAAATGTAGTAAAATGTGAAAGTGATATAAAAAGAATTTTATTTTTGGTGCTCTAAGTACTGCTAGATCACTTTTCCTGAACCCTGAAGAATAGCTAATTTAGTACAATTTAATGATTTCCAAGGATATTTTTCGATGATTGATTTTTCTCTGCTTGTGACTTATAAACATGACCTTGTTTTTATATATGTAAACTTTTTTGGTAATAACTTTCATTAATCCCGGCTTTTCACCCACATTTTTGGAAACATTGAGTATTGGATTGATATCTGGTTGCATTTTGCACATTAAAACAAGCACATAAACACATGTAACAAGACATTCGAAATAAAGGTTTTAAATGGCATTTGAAGAAGATAATATTTTTATATTTCAGTCCTTTATTGACTAGATTTTAATTAGTGTTCTGAGAGCTCACAAGAAATGTCCACTAATGATTTTTTCTAGCTAGATAAATTTGTATTGCCCACATCTGCTGAAAACCAGTATAATATTTTTTGCCTATTTGAAAAACCACTTTAATTCATACAATAATTTAGTTCACATATGTAAGAGAAGTAATGTGTTAATAAATGGTCTACTGAGTCAAAGCTTTAAGCAGTTTGGTATCTTTAAATGAGAGAGTTATGAATGTTTCAATATCTTGACTGAAACAAACTGCCATTTTTCAGTTAATCTAAGAGCTAGAGTTTGGCATCTTGCTTGTTCATCTTAATCGGATTTGGAAATAACTTTTCTTTTCCTGAAAACGCTTTTCTTCACATTAGTATAATTGTCCATCTTCTTAAAATTTCTTTTCACAAGTTGACTTTTCTTTATCACAGTAAGTCTTATTGTTCATTATTGTTGTGATACTCTTTTCCATGTCATCTACATTAGAAGCCTAAAAATTTTAAGTCAATAATATGCATGAAATGAAAGAGATTCACATTCTGGCTAACATTCCCCTTTACAAGCCTATAAATTGACTGCCAAGAATTGGCTGTGAAGCTTCACTAAAAAACCCTGCCAAAACCAAAACAGCTACGTTCCACAGGGGCAATCAAATGTAGTGAACTAATGAGAACTTCCAAACCATAGTAAGATTATAAAGGAAACAAATGAAATTGTAATATGATTATAAATTTGTATATAATCTTGGCCAATGAAAAGTAGAACCCAGGGGTTAATGAGGCCATCAAGGTCTCAGTTCAGCAAATCTAAAACACATAGACAATTATTCTCTTTCATGTGGAGACATGTAATCTTGAACCAAAAGAAGTAATGCAAAAATATAGGTTAACATGTCTCAAGAGGAAATTGGGGGCAGAGATTGAATCCCTTCAGTGCAACTTTTCACCAGAAACAATTTGTTCAAACAATTATTTAGCAACTATGTATTCATACCTATTAAGTGTTCACCATGGCCATAAAGAATGTCACCGTCTTAATACGGTGGGGTGGTGGGAGGTAAGGGGTAGACAGACACAGAAAAAAATATTTTAAAATATGATAATTACTGTACTAGGGAATATACTTAGTGTGTAATGGTAGCTTAGACTTTACCTGCCTCAGGAAATCCAGAAAGCCTGTAGAATGAAGATGATACCCGTGCTGAGAAGTACTCCAGGTAGAATAAACTCATGTGGATATTCTGAAAAGAAAGGAGAGCATAGGCAAAAGACTGAAGATGGTATATTGCATGTAGGTATGCATATGTGGATATGTGTGGAGCATAAGATGTATGGAGATGAGGCAGAAAAAATATGCAGGAGGAAAGCTTTAAAACTTCATGAGGACTAAAAGTTTTGATTTGAATTTGGTAGGCAAACAGGGCTCATTGAAGGGTTTTAACATGGCAGCGACATGACTGAATTTGTGTTTTTAAATGATCATTCTGTTGGTTTAGGGGGTCCCAAGAAAGATACCACATAACAAGTCACCCCAAAATGTAGTAACTTAACAAAACCAATAGTGATTTATTATCTCTCACAGGTTCTGGCCTTCAGGAACTGAAGAGCAGCTTGACTCAGTGGTTCTGACTCAGGGTCCTCATGTGGTTGCAGTCAGAATGTTGGCTGGTGTTGAATTCATCTGAAGGCTTAACTGGCTATGAGATACACTTTTAAGGTGACTCTCTCACATGACTGGCAAGTTTTTTCTGGCTGTTGACCAGGGGCCTCAGTTTCTCTGTAAGTAGGCCTCTCTGTGGGGCTGTGTGAGTGTCCTTCCAGCATGATGGCTACAGGCCAAAGGACCAAGGAGAAAGCTGCAGTGCTTTTCAGAAGTCACACACTATAACTTCTATCATGTTCTATGGGTCAGAAAAAAAAAAAAAACAACCCACCACCACCAGCAACAACAAACTCTGATTCAGGGTCATAGCAGCCTCTTGAAGAGCATGCACAAAAGAGGTGATGATCATCAGAGGCTATCTTGGACACAAGTTACTAGAGAAAAGGTCCCACTATCAAGGCAACTAAACCAGATATAAGATAATTATGAGACTCAAAACAAATAGTGACCATCTGAGTTACAATCATAACAGAGAGGATGAAGAGAAGGGACCTATTTAAAAGACATTTACAAAGTAGAGTTCACAAGCATGATGACTGATTGGATGTGGAAGGGATGAGTGCAAAGAGATCCCCAGATGACTGTCAGGTTTTACATTTGGGTGATTAAGAAAGGTTTGGGGTTGGGAACCATAAGAAAGGAAAAGGAGCAAGCTTAAGTAAGATGGAAAGGGTGTACTTTATTTTCTAAGCTGACATTCAGTTTTCTGTGGCACATCCATGTGGATATCATCATCATCATCATCATAGATGGTAGGTACTCTTCTAAGTTCTTTACATATTCATTTCTTAACTCGTTTAATCCTCACAACAAGTGGTAGGAAATATCATTACTCCCATATAACAAATGAAGGAAAGAGAGATCAAGTAATTAAACCAAAATTCTACACCAAGTATGGTTATTCACAATAGAGCTAGGGATCAAACCCACCTTTAGTTCTACCTCACTCTCCTAATTTCCATGACTCTTCATCCCTATGCTAACCATCTCCTCTGTCTGAAAAATCTGATAAAATCTCTTATTTTGTAGTTTGAGCCTTAATTAGCTGTATTTATTGGAAATTCAGCAATATGAATTAGAGAGGAAGCTTAATTCCAGATAAACCAGTTTCCATAGAATTTCAGTTACTGGGGAGAAAAGGCATTGAATTTTGTATGTTGCAGGATCGTATATCAAATTACACCTTATCTGGTTCGCCTATACTTAAGGTAATGATGTTAACATGGGTTAAGAAAGAATAATTAGAAATTTGTGAATGGAAATTTTTTTAGGATTTCTCTTGCCACATCTTACCACATAATTATATTGTATAAGGTATGTCATCTTTTGGGAAGGCCATTCAATTTCATAAGCAAATGAAGTGTTTGAATTCCTAATGCATGTAAATGTCAGGCATGCAACATATCAGAGCAGTAAAAACATTGTCAATAACTTAAGGAAAAGATAAGATTCACTCATACTAATAAATGCATACCCTTTTAATAATGACTTGAAAATTCAGAGTAGATTTGTACAACAATCATCCTTTCTTTTTGTGAGGTTTTATTATACCTATAATTTAACCTTTATCTTGACTGTATCTACCTTCAGTCCTCCCCAAACAGCTGTAAAGTAGGAATTATGATGACTTTAAGAGATGAAGAATTTACTGCTTAACAGAAATAAGCAACTTGTCCAAAGTTACATATTCGAATTGGTGGAAAAAGCATTTGAAAGGAGGCCTATTAGAATCTGAAATTTTGTGATCCTTCTCTGAATTAACATGAAACTACCATTTTTGTTTTATAGTCATGGAACCTCAAGAATGGAAGAAACAAGAATTGGCAAAACAATATTGGCTTCACTGAAGAAATAAACATTGATAAAGTTATGTAAAATATAAAATAATTTAATTTTCTTGGCCTAACGTGTTTCAAATTAGAATACAACACAGGCATTAATTCCTTGAACAACCTATGTGTAACAAGGTGCCAAGGAAAAACCCAGAAGGTATCTAAAAACCAATAATCATTTGTGGCTGAGAGTTTGAGGTCACAGAAACTCTGTTAACCATCAACGTTGTAGCTCTACTTATTTCAACCTATAAAGATGATGCTCAATTCTCCTCAGATTCATTTTTTTGGTTCACTTTGTTTATGATTTACTGTATTTGATTTTGTAAGATATGTTAATATTCTTAGTTATAACTCCTCCTCTTGCATGCATTTGTTTAACTGCCACCTGACCTCAATTAACTCTCCATATCAGCTCAGCAAAAAGGACCTGAGCATGTTTTTTTCTCTTGAGAAGATTATGCAATAGTCATAAAACTTAAAGTAAAAGATAGAAGATGTAGCATTCATCTTTTATTGGCCCAAGCCTTTATTACTCATGGTTAATGGTTGTTGAGAGACAGAAAATAAAAATGTCATATACTTAATATTTAATATTCTGCTCATGAGAGATTGTTACATGAGAATTTATTTACAAATAAAAATAAAGAGGTGAAAAAAGATGAACGGTGATGGGATAATGCAGAATCCAGGGCTGCAAGGAACAGTTGTGCAAAATGTGCCTCAACCAAAAATATTTGGCATTGGGCGAGTGAAGCTGAAAACCAGTTAGTGTAGCTTTCTTTAGAGCCTATGCTTCCACCTGAGAAGATGGGATTTTTTTCTAAATCTCACAAAGATGCTGAAACCGTGGATAAACGTTAGTTATAACCATTTCACCTGTAACCTGCTGTCACTAATCAAGGTCATTTTAATTATTGCTAAAAAAAACACCTTACATGTCCTCCAAGCAGCCGGAGTTGTTTTCCAGGAACTTGGCGTCAGCTGCTCTTGTTTGAGCTGATCTGGTTAGGACGGCATAGGACCCCAAACCCTTCAACTGGGCATGCGTGAGTTTCTGTTGCGCGCTCTTTGGACCCTGCAGGGGCCCGTAGCTTAGTCACGCCTGCGCAGAACCATGATTACCGCAGCTGTTTGCAATCATCTCGCCTTACGCTCCTCGCGCCTCAAGCCGCGCTGACGCGTTGTTTCTTATCCCACAGTTGCTCCAAGCCCCTTGTTCTTCGGAGGTGAAATTGTGGCTTGTCTCCCTGCTTGGCTGCTTTGCGGATAAACCCTCTCTTTGCTGGAGACCTTGGAGTCAGCGTTTTGGCTTGCTGTGCTTTAGGCAAGGTAAGAGTAAGTCCTGGACCATAGGAGTAAGGTTGTTTGTTCAGAACAATGTATGCACTAAACCATTTTTACCCCTTCTCTGAATTATTTAGATTGGTATTTTCCTCCTTTCTTTTACCTTGCTCTTTTTTCTTCCTTAAAAAAAAAAAAACTTTTAACTTGCTAAGGGTTTCTCAGAGTTCGGAAATAATCAGCAAACAAGGACTGTGGGCCGACTTCAGCTGGTAACTTTTTTGTATGCCCTGCAAGCTAACAACAGTCTTTTATTATTATTTTTTTCATGGGTGGGAAAATTTAATGTCTTAGGACGTCTGGCAATTAAATAAAATTCATATTTCAGTGTCCATAAATCAAGTTTTATTCTAACACAGCCATGCCCACTCATTTATGGATCGTCTCTGGATCCGTCTGTGCTCCTACCTCCGAGTTGAGTAGGTGCGCTGAAAACTGGCCTGCTAAGTCGAAAATACTTTGTTTCTGGACCCGTACGTGAAAAGTTTGCTGATCCATGAGCCAGCAGGTTTACGTTAATTCACATGTGTCAAATTGTTTTATTGTGTTTGTACTTCCACTGAGACCTTAACCCGAAAGTACGGAGATCTGAACTCATCACGTGAGTTAGAATTTTTCAGAATATGGTTCCCAGTAGTCATTCAGTTCTCAGCCTTAAGCACAATCTTCAGAAACCTTACACTCCAGGCACTCTTTTTTTTCCCCCAGGTTTGTTTGTTTTTTTAATTGAAGTGTAGTTGATTTACGGTGTTGTGTTAGTTCTTGGTGTACAGCATAGTGATTAAGTTATGCATGCATATATAATTTTTTTCATATTTTTTCCATTAGGTAATTATGAGATATTGAATATAGTTCCCTGTCCTATACACTAGGTCCTTCTTGTTTATCTGTTTTATATTTAGTAGTTTGTATCAGCTAATCCCAAACTTCGAAATTACCCCTTCCCCTCTTCCCATTTGGTAACCATAAGTTTGTTCTCTGTCTGTGAGACTCTTTCTGTTTTGTAAATATGTTCATTTGTATCATTTTTTTGGAAGATTCCACGTGTAAGTGACATTATATGATATTTTTCTTTCTGTCTGACTTACTTTACTTAGTATGATAATCTCTAGGTCCATGCATGTTTCTACAAATGGCATTATTTTATCCCTTTTCATGGTTGAGTAGTAGTCCATTGTATCTCCTCACAACCCTATCACTCAGCATACTAAACTTCCTGACCATGTATTGTCACACCTCAGAGGATTTGCAGGTGCTCTGGGTTCAAGCCAGGCTCAACTCCCTTCTCTTAAACTTGAAAATTTATGGCTTTAGACAATTACTTACTCATTTAGGTTCATGTTGTTGTTTTGAATTTTTAAAAGAGTTGCTAATTTCCTCAGAGGGCTGTTGTGATAAATTACAGAATGTGAATTCCCTAGAAAACTATCTGATAACATAGTTTCTTTCACTTTCCTTCAGTTTGTTTTTTCTTGGGAAATTCAGTTAAAATTTGGAGGCAACTCAGGTGTCACGTTGTCTGGGCAACACCACCTGGGATTCTCTGGGGCAGAGCTAGGCACTTCTCCAACAGGGCTGGTTGCTGCCTGGTGGTGCTCCCATTGTCCTCCCAAAAATAGATTTGGAACATAACAATAGAAATACTTCTAAGGTTGTTATAAAGGCTAATGATCTTAGTTACGGAAATGTCTTGTCAAAGAGTAAGCTTTCAATAGATTGTTGCTGTTGATACGTTAGTCTTTACTTCTGGCCCAGCTACTCACCTAGTACCTGGCATGTGATAAGAAGTTAGCAATGTATGTGATGGATGAATGAATAAATGAATGAATGGACTAGAGCAAAGTTCTCAAACTTTAGTTCACATCAGAATTACCAAAGGACATGTGAAAACTCAGGTTGCCAGGTTGTCGGCCTCAGAGTTTTTGATTCAGTAGGTCTGAGATGTGGGTCAAGAATTTGCATTTCTAATAAGCTCCCATGATGGTGCCAAGTGCTCGTCTGGAGACTGCAATTTGAAAACCACTAGATTACATACTAAACTAATTAGATTTTAAACAGTTCTCAATACAAACTATTCTGTCACTTATCTGGCCAGCCAGCTTTCTCTTTCTCTTTTGTTTTTCACATTTGTCTTTTTAGTGCCTGAATATTCTCTACTTATTTACCCACATTTTTACTGAAATGATAGAAGGAAGATAGTCAAGCTTACTTGGTTAAATTGGAAAACATTTTATGAAGTGCAGATTCGAATCTTACTTGTAAATAGTACTTTGTCACTTAAAAATAAGAAGTAAAATGAAACCCATGATACCATATCATTAGTTTATATTTCAATAAATGAAGTGTTTTAATAAAATATTGAGTACCTATTAGATATAAAACTACAAAATTAAGATATAAAATTATAAAATTTAACATTATTGATAAAGGTGATTTTTAAAAGATATTATAAATTAACAGGTAGAATTTTATTGGCACTAGTGCATTGTCTCCATTGAAACAGACCTACAGTTCAGTAAATTCATTGTGCTTATTTCTTTATATTACTCTCCAGACAGATTATTTTTTACTGTGGAAAATGATCATCAACTATATTCTAAAATGGCTTATTTCATATGCTTTTATTGGTAAATGACTTTTACCAAGATATCTACTGATAAAATTTTTATAGATTGAGAAACATTTAGGGCCTTAAATTGACTATAAAGTATATAGTATCACACACTGAAGAGTGACACTTCATTATCATAGAATAATTCACGTCTCAACTGGCTGGGACTTGACTTGCTAGATGATTTAGGGGAGAGAACAATTTTCCATCTACCCTTCTAGGTTCTTAGCTGAGACCCCCAGGAAATAAAAAAGATGGATTAAAAGGAGAAAAACAAACAGAAATGTAATAACATTTTGTTGGCAAAAAATTAATCAGTCAATCTAAGAAAGAAATGGAAAATTTTATTTGAGCCAAATTTGAGGATTATAACCAGGAAAAGCATCTCAGAAAGCTCTGAGAACTGTTCTGGTTAGAAGTCAAGGCACAGTTATATAAGTTGTTGAGACAGAGGGCTATATGTCAAATGACGTATCATTGACAGTTTAGGTTATCTAGATCTAAATGTTATCCTGGTGGGTCATGTGATCCCTCATAGGATCAAGAAGGAATGTTATCTTTTAAGGAGTTGTCTTGATGCTAGGAGCATGTTGTTCCTTATGGTTGCGCAGGTATTCCTGCTGATGGGGCATGTTTGGTGCATAATGCACATGCCCAGTGCACAGTCGGGGAGAGAGGAGGCCAAAAGGCATCGAAGAATTTTTTTATGTTTAAATTTTTCTTGTCTTACCATAAAATATGAATTTTATTTCACACATGTATACCTCTTATATAAATGGGAGATATCCAGGAAGACTGAGTACCCCAAAATGGCCCAAGTTATCACTTTAAATATCATCTCCACTAAAGACAAAAGATGTTGGGGTAGAGGAAGAGTCAGTTATGGGAGGGAATCAAGGAAAAGCACAGTAAACAAGGTTATAGTTGTTACGCAGATTTAAGTCCTTGCCTTCTCCATTTATAAGAGTTTCTAGAGATAGTCATCCTTGCTTCCTTAAAAATGGAGATTTCCCTTGTAAATGTCTCTTAATTTTAACATTTTTTATTGATTTATAATCATTTTACAATGTTGTGTCAAATTCCAGTGTAGAGCATAATTTTTCACTTATACATGAACATATATATATATTCATTGTCACATTTTTTTCTCAGTGAGCTACCGTAAGATCTTCTATATATTTCCCTGTGCTATACAGTATAATCTTGTTTATCTATTCTACAGTTTTGAAATCCCAGCCTATCTTTTCCAGCCCCCTCCCCCTTGGCAACCACAAGTTTGTATTCTATATCTATGAGTCTGTTTCTGTTTTATATTTATGCTTTGTTTGTTTTTGTTTTTATTTTAGATTCCACATATGAGCGATCTCATATGGTATTTTTCTTTCTCTTTCTGGCTTACTTCACTTAGAATGACATTCTCCAGGAGCATCCATGTTGCTGCAAATGGCATTATGTTGTCGGTTTGTAAGTGTCTCTTAAAAAGAGTAACTTCTACTTGGTTTTCAGAGCTTTTCCTATGTCTAGTGTTTCTTAAATAACTAGCTCAAAGTAATCTTAATTCCAAAAAGATATATTTTGGGGTAAGAAATTCCTTTTCAGTGACTATGTTGGTTATGGCAGAAAGTGAAAGCTTTTTTCCCTGTTATTTTTCCTTCTAAACTCTGCTTGTTAGAGGTCAAAGTGAATGCAAATTCATGTCATGAGCTGATTCCACAGTATAATCAGGAGTCCAAGGAGGTATCTAAAGTCACTTCTCTTTTAATGAAGAAGAAACTGAATAAATCCAGCACGCTAAAGATAATTCATGCACCATTATGTGAACAATTCACTGCAAGTGCTTCTGAGTTAGACCTCCAACCTTTTAGTGCACAGGGAAGTATTACATCTTGTGAGTGTTCAGTCCTTCATGCTATTCTGCGTCTGTGTTTATTTTTTGGCATAAGAATATCTAGAATCGAATATCATGAAAATGATATTCTCCTTTTAAATTCTAAACAGAACATATTTGTGGATTTCTACCCTCATCTGGCTTTACAAGACTGTTCCTGTTACCAGTGAGGACCACCAGCGTTAGGGGCAGTTAGTTATGTAATCTCCAGGAGCAGCTTTAGGGGAAGTAATCTGAGGGAGAAAAGTTGGATGTCATTCCTCCTTCAGGCATTTTTGTTCTGTACCCAAATCAATAGCAGCATGCAAATACTAGTAGGGTGAACGGCAGAGAAACACATGGGTCCTTGCATATCTCTAGCGTATCAGAAAGTAATGACTCAGTGTTTCTCTTGGAGAGATACTGTCACAGATTGCCTAAGGGTATGGGCTCTGCAGTCAAAAAGATCTGCCCTTAATTCTCAGCTCTACCACTCCCTAATCGTAGGATTTTGTGTGATTTTCTTTAATTTTCTGCAACTTTGTACTTTAATCTGCTTAGTGGGCACAAAACATAGACTCAGGTATTTTGGGGAGGAGTCTAGAGCTGGTGTGTAATTTGCACAGTATGGTATTAAATATGGTAATATTCACTAATTTATACCCAGGTAATAATAATCTCAATTTTGAAGTGAATGATGCATAAAATTAATCATGAAATTATTAACAGTATTTGGATACAAATTAGTGAATCTAACATGGGCTTATTTAAATGGGAAAAAAGACAATAAACAATTTAATGAAGATGTACATTTATTCTAAATTCCATACGGGTATAGTGATAAGAAATACAGGTGGGCATTATTTAGACAAGTTGGTCTGGAGACAGGCAGAGTCAGCCATGTGGCAAGGGAGAGGAAGAATGTTCAAGGCAGAAGAAACAGTGTGAAGGAAGGCCCTGAAAGGGGGAGATAACCTGAGAGAATTCATTATTAGCAGTATTGTTAGAATACATCAAATAGGTCATTATTAGCAATATTATTAGAATACATTGGTGAGCTTTCACCACACAGGCCTCTATTCCATTAGTTAGACACGTGTTTGGGGGGAAAAAAGTGCACAAAATAATTTTGATTTGATTTTAGAAAACATTAGGAGTCTCAAGTTTCTGTACACAATGGCCATAGGTTTAACACTTTCATTCTGTCTGACTAAGTATGACTATTCAGGACTCTTGTGATAGCTGTGAAGACTATGGCAGAGTTGAGTGATGGGGCCCAACTTTGAATATGTTAAAGATAGCTGGAGATAGATCATGATGGAAGAAAAGAACCTTCCTCTACCCATCTAGCATCTTGGCTGGTCCAAGAAATTGACTTGAGACAGATCAACAGCAGAAAATCTAATTTTGTAATAAGAAATCCCACATACATGAGACATTCAGAAACAAAAAGGTAAAATAAGGTCTGTGTGCCATCCTGAGCTAAGAAACGGGATAGGCACCTGAAGCTTCCAAGTACGGGAGGGTCATTCACAGGACGAAGAACAGATGTTTGATAGTTAAATGTTTGCCCTGCCATATAGATGGGGCCATTTATATAAAATTACCTTTTCTGGGAAAAATTGCCAGTTTAGTTTCTTCCAGTTTAGGGGAGTAGCAGTAGTTTCTCTTGAACCTACAGATTCTTGATAGCCTTTAACTCAAAATAACCCTCATGCACAAGTGGCACGTTTTGGGGAGGCCTATTCTGAAGTCCTACAGTTCCCTACTCTGAAACGTCCCTGGAAGTTTCACAGTCCGGGAGGTGGGTCGATAGATTGCTCCATCTCACTGAACCAGTCTCAGTCCTGAGAGTAGGTCAGTTCAGTTTAATAGTTGTCTCTTATTTCAGGAGGTGGTGATGCAGGTGGGCTCCCTTAGTTAGGCTTATGTTGCAAGCAATCAGGTATTTAATAAAAGGCATTTCTGTGGAAACAAAAGAAAAACAATGGTTAATGATGAGAGTAGACTATAATTTCAATTTCTGAGTTCTGAGGATAGCCAGTAGAGAAGATTTCTACACGTCAGGCTGGAAGCATCCTCAGATGGAGTGAGGCAGGCAGTGGCCATCTGACAGATTTTCCTGGGGTGCAGTTTGAATGTCTCTCAGCTTTTTCATTGGCCCACACAGCAACAGGCACAAAGATTGTCCATACATGAGTCATTGTGGTGATTTCTTTGAAACTTACATCAAGTTGTCCAACTTAAGCTTTCAGGCATCAGAAAAAGGTCAGTTTTAGTTCTCAGTGATGCCAAGTGAAAAGGATGGGAGAAAAACTAGAGATGTTAGTTTGGAGAGTCATCGCCAGATACTGGAGAAAACTGGAAGAATTCAGGATCTAGTCCAGTTTATAGGTAAATAATAAAACCTGAAAGACTTTTTTGTGCACTTTTTTCCCCTAAAGCACGTGTCTAACTAATGGAATAGAGGCCTGTGTGGTGAAGGCTCATCAATGTATTCTAATACCCACAAAGATACTACTGAAAATTTTTTTCTCTCTAAAAACACCCCCATTTCAACCAGAGATTGTCAAATTAATAATTTTTTCACAAAAATAAATCTGGTTTCAATAAACTTGATCTGATTATTTATAGAAGTGTAACAAGAATAGTTTTTTCCCCTTTCACAAGGAATCTCGGATTGAACTTTTAAAGGCCTCTTGAGGCCAACAAAAACAAGCCAAAGACTACCATTGGATTTTGCCTGTAATACCTATAGATGTGGGTGAATTCCTCACTTCTTGAGGTAACCAGAATATCGTGAGGTTCCTGTACCTGCCAGGAAGTGACCTTCCTTACTCACCTGGTAAGGCTGTTGGGAACTCGGTCAGCAAGGTCCCAGGCTGGTTTTCCAAGGGTTTTATGGTTCCATAAAGTCAGCCTTAGTTCCTTCAAGCTGTCTGGTCTAATCAGAGTCTACAGGTGTCTCTGTCAAATAGGACATTCCAGTCAAAGCCTTGGTAATACAATCAGTGTTTCCAATTGTGTCCTGTTGTAAGGAGAACAGAGTCTTACTGAACTTATGCAAATAACTATACTACCAAGAAAATAAGAATACTCCTTGTGAGTTTCTGAATTCTGGAGGGATTGGGTAGGGAGAAAAAGATAAATGTTTCAGTTCTGCTTACAAAGGTGTAATTTACCAAATTTGCTCTGTTTTTCTTGTATCTGGAAAATAAAAGATTAAAATTAATATTTTAGACAAAGTCATAAAAATTAAAATCATATTCATCAGTTCATTCAGTCCTATGTAATTCTTGTTTTGCTTGAGTGCAGCTTTTCTATTCTGTCAACATAGCCCGATGACTAAGGATGACAGGGACAGTGATAATTCCAAGAAGTTTGCAAATTTTTAAGACTTGTATGATTTGCCCAGTGAAGTGTGTACCTTGATGATTGGAGATGGCAAAAAATGTATCCCAAGTGGGAAACACATTTTCTAACACTTTTGTTGCCACTGAAGGCATCAGCCTCGCAGCAAGGGAAGGCTTCAACACATCCAGAAAACATGCACCCAATAACAGGGTTATTTTGATAGCCCATCCTAAGTGGCGGTTGAATGAAGTCCAGCTGCTGGTGTTCAAAGGGGACAGAAGGGAGTAGGTCTGAGGCCTCTGGGAAGAACAGTTTTTCCAGGATCAGATGCTGCTGGTAGATGATTTGCACAGTTTTATAGAAATATCCCTACCAATATCTATTTAAAATTTGACTCATCTTCAGCGTACTATGGTGGGTGAAGAAATGCGAAAACCAAAAAGGGTTTGCCAAGGAGCCAGGAAGAACCGGGCTGCTGTCTTGGTTTTCCCCATAGCCTGACTGTTGGTTTAATTGACAGCTACTGTTTATCTGTTTTAATTTATCTGATGTTGGAGCTGACTGTTGCCATGTTACAAGGTCATCAGGATGGCAAAAGTCTATTGCTGCTGCCTTGGCATGAAAGTCAGCTAGGGCATTTTCCCAGTTCTCAGCTTCCATCCTTTTAGTGTGAGCCTCCGTTTTGATGACATACAGCTTTTTATGCCAGGACATATCAGAGTGGCAGGAATTCCACACAATTTCTGAAACACTTATAACACATATGTATACAGACACAACATAAACAAGGCTTAGTGTTAACTCTTTATTTGATAATGCTTCCTGTGTAATTTTACTTATCAAATAAGCCTAATTAGTTTAAAATCTCCATTTTTTTTTAATAATGAGAGAAAACAAATCTTTGAGATATTTCAGGGGCCCTCTGAAATACCTTATCTTTTATAGTTCTAAGTCAAAAATACTTCATTTAGAATCTGATTTTTGTCAAGTTTGTCAAAAATATCCAAAAGGTTTTAAAACACTTTGTTTCACAGTGATTTGTGATCCTATTTGACAATGCTTAGTTATCCATTTAACCACCATAAGAACTAAAGGCTTCATAGGCAAATAGAGAAGTTTATAAAGAGCAACTTGAAAGAGCAAAACTTAGCAAACCAATAGAAAATAAAAACGTCCTTTCAACAGAAAGCACCAAATTTCAATTCTGCACCAGTTTATTTTTGAAATTAAAACTCACCTAATTAGATTCATTCCAATTTTATCCAGTCCTGACAACACATAAAATTCCTTTCAAAGTTTCCTTTTTCATAAATCTTCTTTTACTGAGAACACACACCCTACTTTCCTTGCATATGGAGATATTTCCCTTATTTTTTTTCCAGTAGCTTTATTCACATACATTAGAATTTTTAAAAACCCTTAGAAGCCATTAATTTCTAGTGAAACTAAAAAGTAAGCAATTATGAATTGTCTTTGACATTAGCATTCTATAAATTGGCAAACAAATACTTTTTATAATTTCTAGAAACATGCTTTTCTCATAGAAAATTTCTCAGTGTGGTACCAAATATGTTTAGTAATGGTCCCAGATGTCTTTAGGTTGTCTGTAAAGTCTATGTTCAGTAATGTTTCATTATCTTCTTATATTTGGGGATGATCTAGATAATCAAATGAGCTTAACTCATTTAACTTAATTTAGCAAAACTTTTAAACTCTAAGGGTGTAAGTTACCAGACATTTGGAATAATCTCTTAGATAAAGTAGATATGTCATAAAACAATCACTGCTAAAAAGTTCACCTGAAAACTCTTTTCTGATTAACATTTAATTCATCTTACAACCATGTTTAGTTTATCTCCAAAAACAAAAACCAAAACCTCATTAGACATTAGACAACATCAGTCATTACCCTAAGTTGTTTTTCTGGCTGACAAATTTTGCAAGAGATAACATGAGCTTATTTGACTGCTAGTAAGCCTAGCTAGAGTAAAAGTACTAGACTTAATGTTGAAGTCTAAAGATATGTCCGTGTTAAACCAAATTAGCTTTTATTTTCTAAAGATTAATCCTGGATTATGTGAACTTGAAAAATATTTGGGTTAGTTTCTACTATATTTTGAATGTATACTCATTTTATATAGTGATTGTTTTTAAGCCAATTAAATGGAGCTCTTTTACAAATTAATTTTAGTAATACCATCTGGAGGTGGAAAAAATACCACATACTTGTAACACATTTGTATGTATAGACACACACATGGACATACAGACAGATGCAAACAGACATCTTACAGTTTTTGTTTTAAAATTTTCCTTGAACTAGCTTGTTGGGCGAGGGTGCTTCTACAGCAGTTTGTATTTTCTAAAAGTCCTCTTTCCTGATTATTTCTTTTAGGAATCGGAAATGGTCTAGAAAAGAGTTTCTGGAGCAGCTACATGCCTTTTTTGACATAAATAGGGGAGGTTGTGGGATTGATGGAAAGTAATGGGTTAAATTTGAACTGTTTCTAGAGCTGCATTTCCAGTTTTGCAAAGATCTGTAAGATGTAACTTAAGTGAAATCATAGGTTGATCCACCCATCCAACTATGTTATCATCAGTTGGCTTGATACCAGGGAGACTTTGAACTATGATGTAAATCAAAAGATTTTTGTGTTTTGCTCAAGCAGTTTTGTCGGTTTCCTTTAGCATGTCCAATTAATATTCTTGAATGGTGGATTTACATACCTTCTGTCTCAAGTACTAGGTGAGGAAACGTTCCCCAGTGAGGTACAATGACCATCTGCATAATAAAATCAGGTAAAAGACATGCAGCCATTCTATAAGAAGCCTATTCAGATGTATCAATTCTCCTATAGACATCTTACCTTCATTCCATCAAGTCTTACGTTCATAATTGTACCCTCCATTAAGACTTCATGAACTGGTTTTGGTTTTATAATTTTGGGAAGCAGAAGTGTTCTCAGTGAGACATCTATTCCTTTAAAACATGCAGGTAAAGTTGATATAACTTCTTTGTCTTTTTGTTTTAAACACCTTTATTGTGGTATGATTCCTGTATAGTAAACTACACATATATCAGATGTACAATTTGGTGAATTTTGATAGATGTATACACCAATGAAACCACTATCACAGTCAAGATAGCTAACAATTCAGTCACTCCCCAAGGGGTGCAAATTTCGATTTCCCAGTTTAACCCTTCCCACTCCGTTTACTGGCTAGTAACCATAAGTTTGTTCACTACGTCTATGAGTCTGTTTCTGTTTTGTAGATAAGTTCATTTGTGTATTTTTTTTTTTAGATTCCACATATAAGTAATATCATATGGTATTTTCCTTTTTCTTTCTGACTTACTTCTCTTAGAATGACAGTCTCTAGGTCCATCCATGTTGCTGCAAAGGGCATTATTTTATTTTTTATGGCTGAGTAGTATTCCATTGTATAAATATACCACATCTTCTGTATCCAGTCATCTGTTGATGGATATTTGGATTGTTTCCATGTCTTGGATATTGTGAACAGTGCTACTGTGAACATGGGGGTGAATGTGTCTATTCAAATTATATTTTTAACTAGATATATGCCCAGGAGTGGGATTGCTGGATCATATGGTGTTTATTTTTACTTTTTTAAGGAGTCACCATACTGTATTCCGTAGTGATTGCACCATTTTACATTCCCACCAATAGTATAGGAGGGTTCCTTTTTCTCCACACCCTCTCCAGGATTTATCATTTATGGACTTTTTACTGATGGCCATTGTGGCTGGTGTGAGGTAATATCTCATTGTAGTTTTGATTTGCATTTCTCTAACAATTGGTGATGTTCAGCATCTCTTCATGTGCTTGTTAGCCATCTGGATGTCTCCTTTGGAGAGATGTTTATTTAGGTCCTCTACCCATTTTTTGATTGGGTTGCTTTATATATATATGTGTGTGTGTGTGTGTGTTTATATTTATATATATACATATATATATAAATGTTTATATGTATATATATAAACATGTTTGAGCTGTTTGTATCTTTTGGAAATTAGTCCCTTGTCGGTTGCATCACTTGTAATATTTTCTCCCATGCGGTAGGTTGTCTTTTTGTTTTGTTGATGGTATCCTTAGCTGTGCAAAAGCTTTTAAGTTTAATTAGGTCCCATTTATTTATTTTTGCTTTTATTTCCATTACTCTAGGAGCTGGTTAAAAAAAAATTGCTGTGATTTATGTCCAAGAGTGTTCTGCCTATGTTTTCCTCTTGGAGTTTTATAGTATCTGGCCTTAACATTTTGGTCTTTAGTCCATTTTGAGTTTATTTTTGTATCTGGTGTTAGAGAATGTTCTAATTTCAGTCTCTTACAGGTAGCTGTCCAGTTTTCCCAGCACCACTTGTTGAAGAGGCTGTCTTTTCTCTGTTGTATATTCTTGCATTCTTTGTCATAGATTAATTGACCATAAGTGGTGGGTTTATTTCTGGACTTTATATCCTGTTCCATTGATCCATGTGTCTGCATTTGTGTGAGTACCATACTGTTTGACTACTGTGGCTTTGTAGTGTAGTATGAAGTCAGGGAGTGTAATTTCCCCCAACTCTGTTCTCCTTTTCCAAGACTGTTTTGGCTCTTGAAGGTCTTTTGTATTTCCACAAAATACAAATTTTAACATTTTTTTGTTCCAGCTCTGTGAAAAATGTCATCGGTAATTTGTTAGGGATTGCATTGAATCTGTATATTTCTTTGAGTAGTATGGCCATTTTAACAATACTGATTCTTCCAATCCAAGAATATGGTATATCTTTTCAACTGTTTACATTGTCTTCAGTTTCTTTCAAGAATGTCTTATAGTTTTCAGAGTACAGTTCCTTGCCCACCTTGGGTAGGTTTATTCCTAGGTATTTTATTCTTTTTGATGTGATGGTAAATGGTATTGTTCCCTTGATTTTTCTGCTATTTCATTGTTAGTGTATAGAAATGTGACTGATTTCTGTATATTAATTTTGTATCCTTCAACTTTACCAAATTCATTGATGAGTTCTGGTTGCTTCCTTAGGGTTTTCTATGTATAGTATCATGTCATCTGCAAGCAGTGGGAGTTTTACTTTTTCATTTCCAATTTGGATTCCTTTTATTTCTTTTTTTTCTGATTGCTATGGCTAGGACTTGCAAAGCTATGATGAATAAAAGTAGTGAGACTGGGCATCCTTGTCTTGTTCCTGATCTTAGAGGAAATGCTTTCAGCTTTTCACCATTAAGTATGATGTTAGCTGTGGGCCTGTCATATATGGCCTTTATTATGTTGAGGTATGTTCTAGCTATGCCCACTTTCTAGGGAGGTTTTATCATAAATAGATGTTGAATTTTATCAAAAGCTGTTTCTGCATCTTTTGAGATGATCATATATTTTTATATTCTTCAGTTTCTTAATGTGGTGTGTCACATTGATTGATTTGCAGATATTGGAAAATCCCTGTATCCCTGGGATAAATCCCACTTGATCATGGTGAATGATTCTTTTAATATATTGTTGGAGTTGATTTGCTAGTATTTTTTGAGGATTTCTGCATCATATTCATAAATGAAATTGGCTTATAATTTTTTTTGTGATATCTTTGGTGTTCATATCATGGTGATGATGGCTTCACAGAATGATGAGTTTGGAAGTGTTCTTTCCTCTGCAATTTTTTGGAAGAATTTCAGAAGGATAGGTGTTAACTCTTCTCTAAATATTTGGTAGAATTTGCCTGTGAGGCCATCTGGTCCTGGACTTTTGTTTGTTGGCAGTTTTAAAATGACTTATTCAATTCCAATACTGGTAATTAGTCTATTCATATTTTATATTTCTTCCTGGTTCAGTATTGGCAAATTGTAGCTTTCTAAGAAATTGTCCATTTCTTCTAGGTTGTCCTTTTTGTTGGTGTCAAATTGCTCATAGTAGCCTCTTACGATCCCTTGTATTTCTGTGGTGTCAGTTATGACTTCTCATTTTTCATTTCTGAATTTATTAATTTGGGCCCTTTCCCTTGTTTTCTTGGTGAGTCTGACTAAGGGTTTATCTTTTCAAAGAACCAGCTTTTAGTTTTACTGATATTTTCTATTTTTTTACTCTATTCCATTTATTTTGGCTCTTACATTTATGATTTCTTCTACTAACTTTGGGTTTTGTTTGTTCTTTCTCTAGGTGTGTTAGGTGCAAGATTAGGTTGTTTGAGATTTTTCTTGGTTGCTGAGGTAGGCTTGTATCGCTATAAACTTGCCTCTTAGAACTGCTTTTGCTGTGTCCCAGAGGTTTTGAATTGTTGTGTTTTCATTTTCATTTGTCTCAAAGTATTTTTTTATTTCATCTTTGATTTCTTCAGTGATCCATTGGTTATTTAGTAGCATATTGTTTAGCCTCCATGTGTTTTCTGTTTTTGAAGTTTTTCCTTATAGTGACTTCTTACCTCATAGCATTGTGGTCGGAAAAGATGTTTGGTTTGATTTCAGTTTTATTAAATTGAGTCTTGTTTTGTGGGCCAACATGTGGTCAATTATGGAGAATGTTCCATGTGCACTTGAGAAGAATGTGTATTCTCATGCTTTCAGACGGAATGCTCCATAGATATCAATTAAGTGTATCTGGTCTAGTATGTTATTTAGGGCCTATATTTCCTCATTGATTTTCTATCTGGATGATCTGTCCATTGATGTAAGTGGGGTGTTAAGGTCCCCCACTATTACTATGTTATTGTTGATTTCTCCTTTTCTGTCTGTTAACAATTGCCTTATATATTGAGATGCTCCTATGTTGGGTGAATTTATATTTACAATTGTTATAACTTCTTCTTGGATTGATCCCTTAAGCATTATGTTGTGTCTTTCTTTGTCTCTTGTAACAGTCTTTATTTTAAAATCTATTTTGTCTAATATAAGTATTGGTACTCCAGCTTTCTTTTGGTTTCTATTTGCATGGAATATATTTTTCCACACCCTTAATTTCAGCCTGCACGTGTCTCTAGCTCTGTAATATGGGTCTTGTTTTTGTATCCATTCAGCCAGTCTGTATCTTTCGGTTGGAGTGTTTAATCCATTTACATTTAAGGTAACTATCAATACATATGTCCTTACTGCCATTTTATCAATTGTTTTGAACTTGTTTTTGTGGGTTTTTTCCTCTTCTTTTTGTTCTCCTTTCTTGTGGGTTATGACTAGAGAATTTTCTATATCATTTGTTGTAAAGCTGGTTTGGTGGTGCTGAATTCTTTTAGCTTTTGTTTATCTGTCAAGCTTTTGATGTCTCCATCAAATCCAAGCAGGAGCCTTGCTGGATAGAGTATTCTTGGTTAAAAGTTTTTCCCTCTGATCACTTTAAATATATCGTGCCACTCCCTTGTGGCCTGAAGAGCTTCTGCTGAAAAATCAGCTGATAACCTTATGGGAATTCCCTTGTATGTTATTTATTACTTTTCTCTTGCTAATTTTAATGTTCTCCCCTTGTCCTTAATTTTTGTTAATTTGATTACTGTGTGCCTTGGTGTGTTCCTCTTTGGGTTGATCCTGTGTGGAACTCTCTGCACTTCCTGGACTTGAGTGATTGTTTTCCATCTTAGGGAAGTCTTCGATTATAATTTCTTCAAAACTTTTCTCACGTCCTTTCTCTCTCTCCTCTTTCTGGGACCTCTATAATGTGAATATTAGTTTTCTTTATGTAGTCTCAGAGTTCTCTTAAACTATCCTCATTTCTTTTCATTTTCTTCCTTTTTCTGTTCTGCAGTAGTGATATCCACTAATCTGTCTTCTGGCACAGTGATCCATTCTTCTGTCTCATTTACTCTATTCTTAGTTCCTTCTGGTGTGTTATTCATTTCAGTAATTTTATTATTCAACTCTGTTTGGGTATTCTTTACATTTTTAATCTCTGTTAAAATCTTCACTTTGTGCATCTATACTCTTCTTGCATTCTCTGAACATCTTCACCATCATTATTCTAAACACTTTTTCAGATAAATTTTCTATAAGCTCCTCATCACTTATTTCTTCTGTGATTTTATCTTGTGCCTTGGCCTGGGAGATACTCCTCTGCCGCCTCATATCGTCTACCTTTCTATTTGTATTTTTAGGTAGGTTAGTTACATTTCTTGACCTTGGAGAAGCAGCCCTCTGTGGGAGATATTCTGTGTGCCCCAACAGTACACTCCTCTCATGTCACCCAAGGGGTGGGGTCCAGCTGGTCCCAGTGTAGAGTCTGGCCTGTGCTTGTGGATTCCTTGCCACAGACTTTGGGATTGTGGTTTTCTTGTTCGTGGTATCTGCCTCTGGTGGGTGAGGTTGGACTGGAGGCTTAGGCAGGTTTCCTGGCAGGAGGAGTTGGTGCCTGCACCCTGCTAGGTGAAGCTTGGTGTTGGACCTCTGATGTCTAGATGTGTTTGTGGCTCAGCAAGTCTGCTGATGGGTGGGGCTGTGTTCCCACCCAGTATGTTGTTTGGCCTGAGGCTTCCCAGCCCTTCAGCCTACAGGCTGTTGGGTGGGGATGGGTCTTGGTGCTGGTGATCCAATCAAGATGGCAGCCTCCAGGAAAGCTCAGGTAGATGAGCACTTCCGGAATGTCCACCACCAGCTGTTAAATCCCCAGTGTGAGCCACAGCCGCCCCCTACCTCCCCAGGAGACTTTCCAAAACTGGCAGGCAGGTCTGGCCTGGGTTCCTATGAAATCACTGCCTCTGCTCTTGGACCTGGCACACACGAGATTCTGTGTGTGCTTCCCAGGAGAGTGAAGTCTCTGTTTCTCCCAGTCCTATGGGGTTCCTGGGCTCCTGCTAGCCTTTAAAACCAGATATCCTGGGATCTCCTCCTCCCAATGCTGGAATCCCAGGCTAGGCAGCTGGACGTGGGGCTCAGAGTTCTCCCTCCTATAGGAGGGCCTCTGTGACTTAATTCTTCTTCAGTGTGTGGGTTACCTACCCGGGGAGTTATGGGGCCCAGTTATATTGTGAGCACGCCCCTTGTGCTGCCCTGCTGTGGTTCCCTCTTTATGTTTTCCATTAAAGATCTGTTTTGCTAGTTTCCTGTCTCTTTTTTTCAACGGTTGTTGAGTAGTCAGGTTTGGTTTTGTTGTTGTTGTGAGGAGAGCCGAGTCCTTCTATTCTGCCATCTTTGTTGGAAATCACCATCTTAATAGGATTCTTACTGAAGGCAGGCCAGCAAGACCAGATAACAAGGATGGGGTGATTCTGACTAAACTGACTTAGCAGGATTCTTGGTATAACTGATTAAGCATGTTGAAAATAGGGCCCACGGACAAGGCCCAGTCCAAACAGGGTTTAGAAGAGCCTGTCTATAGTTTCATCCAGGAAAGAGTCTTTGTCAACACAATGACTGTGTTCTGAATCCTTATGTTAAGTCTTATCAGATACGCCATAATTGACTAGCCTTCCATTTAAAACTTTTTGATTTTTAAATCAAATAAAAGAGCCTATAGTACTGCCTATCACAATCTTTTATTGCCACAAATCCACTGACATGTTACTTCCTTTTGATGCTAATAATATAGGGGAAAAGATGGTGAATCATGAAAATGATGCTACTTTTCCTACTTTACCTAGCAGTTCCGAAATAAAGGCAGAGAGAAAGAAACCTTTCTCCAGCTGTCCCATTGCCTTTTAAAGTGTGTATTATAAACATCTACAAAATGAGGTGAAGAGAGAGAAAACTATGGACTACTAAACTGTTGTAGCTCCTCAGAGCTAAATTTTGGGTTTTCATCAGATTCAGAAGATGCAGGACTCAAGAGATATGATAGATTGTAGAGGGACTCAGCAGGAATAGTGGGAGGAAATTTGGACCATAATTACCCAGAATGAAGCCCATGGCTAATACCAGAGAAATTTGGTTTATCATGGATATTTCTGACGAGATTTTGCTTTCCAAGGTAATATGAACTCAATGGGGAGGAATATGCAGTTATTACACACACTGATCTGGCAAGTAAATAAATTTATAAAAAGTACAAGGCCATCAGATTGCAAGTTCCTAAAGGGAAGCCCTCATGCCTTATTCTGTGAGATCTTTGGCATTATGGGCACTGTTGTATTTCATTCATTCACATTCACATAGTATCATAAATGTATACAAATTTTAGGGTTTGGGACATAGATACAGACATGAATTACATAATCTTCAAGGAGTTCACAGGCTAGTTGGAGAAGAGATAATAGTATATTCATAATACAGTGTGATGAAATATAATGTAGATTATTGGAAATCCAGCAAGGACTATACAGAGATCAAGAAAGAATTTCTGAACTGACAGGAGTTAATTAGAAAATAAAGTACATTTGTAGGGTTTGCAAGTAATGGGGTGGAGAGATTCATTTTTAAAAGGAGATTGGAATGTGCACAGTCATAGGTTGTGTATCACCTGGTGAATTCAGGACAGGAAGTATCATGACATGGATGAACCATGTACTGCATGTGGGATGGAGGGAGAAAAGTGAGCACTGAATCTGACAAGATTTGCAAGTAGGCCGTGGATAAGAGAGTTTGAAATTTATTCTGAGAACCTTTAAAAAATTTTAAGCAGGGTGAGACTGAAAGGAAGACCAGTTAAGAGATATCTTCAGTAATCTATGCAGCTAATTACAGTGAGAGCCTAAACTAGGGCATTAGCAGGAAAAATAGGAGGGGGAAAGGCATGAAAAATATTTTGGAATAAGATTCATAAGGATGAAGTTCATGTGATACAAGGACTAAAGGTAAGGACTGTATACATGATGGAAGCCAGGTTTCTGGCTTTGCCACCTTAGATCTTCCCAGTACGCTGCCAGTGCTGAGTACATGGATTCCAAGGAAATGTTTAAAATAAACTAATAAGACACAGTTGATTGGCTGAGCTATTTCTCCTACCTGCAACCTCTGTACTCGGTTTCTACACACATTTTCAGATTCTCACCTCTAGTGTAGATCTCTTTGCTTCCCATGGGGCTTTCTCTGGGGCAGCTGACTCTTGCTCAGCCCACATTCAGGGCAGCTGAGAAATTCTAGGGATTTAGCACCCCCATGGATAGCCCCTTGACCACTGATGATCAGGAGTTTTAAATACATGTGCCAGCTTCCTTGTTCCTCAGTGGGACAATTTTGAGCTCTATTCTGCATGGTATCTGAGAGTTTCCACAGTGGGATTGAGACCCAGTTACCCACAGCAGTAATCCCTTCTTAACTCACCTTTGACTTTCTTCTTTTCTTGTATCAGTTTCCAGTTTCCTTCCTTAAGCTTCCTGAGCTCACTTCTCAAATACACCATCTGTACCACAATGTCTTGCCCGATTTCTGCTACTGGGGAGTCAAATCTCATATAGAAGGGAAGAGATGAAGTAGATTTTTGAGAGAACATTGGAATCCTTTCATAAGAAAAAATATTGACACAATGAAATAAATTCCAACAGGTCCTTAAAATTATGGGTTTGCATTTTTTCAAAAAGGCTAAGGCAAGAAAATAAATCCACTTGAGAGTTGCCACATGAGATGGAATAATCTTTCTCAAATAATAAACACAGAACAATAATTACATTGTTACCACACAGAAGAAAGACTGAAAATAATTTCATTCTAATATATTACCTTAAACTCTCTCAAGCCTATCTCTCATTTGATCCAAATGATCTGACAGCCTTAGTTTGGGTAGAGTGCTTAAACCCAAGGCAATGCACAAAATAGAAACCCAGTGTCTGTTTCATTTGCTTGGTTGCTCAGGAACTTTCTGCTGTACTCCAGTTTTCATCTTTCTGAAGAGCAAGTGAATTTCACTTGTGAGCAGATGGTATCCAGATATGATATTTGACTTAAATAAATTCTTAGGCATTTTTGACAAAAAAGCAGACTTATAGCTCTCTTCAAGGTCAAAGAAATCCTGCCCACAGAGGATTGATCACAATGATGAAACACTTTTGTAATGTTGTACTCAGTTCCACATTAGAAGCCATAAGGAGTGATAGATAAAGAAGATGCAAATCTAATATACAGTATAGTGATAATACTTAATGCTGTATTGTATACTTGAAATTTGCTGAGAGTAGATCTTAAGTGTTCTCACCACACACACATACACAAATGGTAAGAATCTAAGTTGATGGAGGTGTTAATTAGCTTGATTGTGGTAATCATTTTACATTGTGTATGTAGATTAAATGCTCAATTATATACCTAAAAAAATTCTCATTGTACAACCTAAATATATACAATTTTTATTTGTTAATCATACCTCAATAAAACTGGGGACATTAATTTTAAGAAGTAAACTAAAAAATTAAAGGACCCAGCCCCAATGAAGACTTCATCACTGATGCACAATCTGAGACAGAGTTTCCTAATTTTTCACACACAACTCAACATTGGTGAAAAGATAAATGATTAAAATGCATAGATGCTCTTTATAAACTAAATATCACCATATAGATTAAAAAAAATAGTACTGTCTGGAGGTTTTTGACTTCCAGGCTTTGGTTTTTGGATAAATCCAGTTTGAAATTATAGGGGGACAAAATTTGTCACTGCAAAACCTCTTTGGCATGTGGATTATTTCAGGGTGAAAATAATCAAGTCCTGAAAGACTCAGGAAGAAACTTTGACCATCCCCATAAGTGCCTAACAGAATTTAGAGGGTTTGTTCCTCAAACAGAGCTATCACCAGAGATAGCTGCAAAGAACATGGGTTAGGTGTGGTGGGGAACTTGGCAGGGCCTAGAGATCAGAGTCCACTGTGTCCCATTGTCTCTGCCTGGCCCAGAAGACATTTTTTTCCTAAACTTGCTTTTCTATCTCCATGTGAATCGCCTTTCTCCCTTTTGAAGTCCCAAACCATTACCCCTAACAGCCTGTTTTGTCTTTAGCTGATATGGTGTTTAAGGTGAGGGTTTTGACCATTTATTTGAGTTAGTCAGTTTTTCTAGGTCTCTCATGTCTACTGTTTTTGAACTTCTGTTTGTTTTTCTCCTGTTAATCTGCCTTATGTCAGTTTAATTCTTAGACCAGCTGGAATAACCTAGAAGGGTAGAGGGGAATTTCTTCCCTGACACAGTAAAGTTCTAGCAAAAGGTTTAAGCATGGTAGAAACATAATTTAATCATATTTTTAGGAAGAAAAATCATATAGCAGGGGCCCATAAAATGAGCAGATCTTCAAGCAAAGATAAGAGACGACAGAAAATTATGTTTTGGAGTGTGTCATGTCTTAGGTCAAAAAGCCATTGACTAAAATCCCTAGCAGTGGGCATGCAAGAAAAGAGAAATTGACAAATGCTCTTTCAGAAAAAGGAATGAAATGGTTTCAGGATTATTTAGCTATAGAAGATGAAGGAAAAGGGAACTTGAGAGCAATTCTGTGATTGGAAAGTGGCTGAATAATGCTGCCTTTGATAGAAATAGGGAGTTGGGATTAGAAAGATGTTATTAAATTTGTTGGGATTGGAAAGAATAAGTTATTAATTTACCTTTACAAATCCTGGATTGTTTCAATTAAATGGTGACATTCAAATATGATGTCCTAGAAGAATTTATACTTAAATGAAATTATGTGTAATGTTTTAGACTTATAAATGGCCATTAGAGGAGTGAAAGCATCAATGTGTTTCTTCAACAGAGACCGTAAGGGGAAGGTTTACAAAAATGTAGGCTATTAAATACCTGGAGAACAACCGCAGGCAAGAAGTAGAACAAAGAGGAACAAAAGGAAATTGTCATGGAAAGACTGATATCAGAAAAGGAGGAAGTGAAAGTAAAAGGGCAGAACTTCAAGAAGGACATAGAGCTCACAAGTGCTTAATTCTGCAAAAATATCAGAAGATAACATTGGACTGATCTTTACAAAATACAAAATTCAGAGACTGTCAGTGATTAACCTTGAAATTGAGTTCTTATTTCTTTGGTTTCCACTGAATGTTCCCATAAATTGATTCTAGTATATATGAACCAAATTATAATTCCAGACTCTACATTACATTAGGTGGAATGCAACCAAGGATTTAATAGTCTGACCCCAGTTTAGGTTTTGTTTTCAATTTACATCCCTTTCTAATACAAGCTACTAGTTATTTTCTGTATTTTGAAATATTTGACATATTTCTCCAATTTTAATTTTAACAAAAAGTTTGTAATAAACTATTATTGTTTATTTTTAAATAGAAACTATTGCTATCAGTTGTTTAATTCTGCCTCGTAGGTTTCCAATGTACAGATATTAAAAATTAATGTTTCACTAAACCATTGTCTTCCGAAAGTATTATCAAACATCACAATCCATTCTGTCCTCAGAATATTAGCACATGTAATTTTAAACAGCTGGAAAAGAAAGTCGTGCTATCAACTGAATTATACTGATTGCTAATGATCATAGCTTGTCCATCTAGTACCCTTTATCTCAGTAGTTTTCAAACTTCTGTCCATTGGAATCCTGAGAGGGCTTGCTGGACCCCACCCCCAGAGGCTGGTCCAGTAAATCTGGTGTAGGGCTGGAATGTGCACTATAACAAGTTACCAGGTGATGCTACTGCATCCAGACTTCAAGAACCATTGCTCCTAGTCTGGGACAGCACGATTCATCTGCAAAACAAACGTATACCAAATGATGGTTCTAGATGCTAGCAATCAAAGACCAAAAAAATACAAGCTCCAAAGTAGAGTGAGACAAAGTATTATAATGAGGTATTTTATATTGTACATTGGTGAATCGATTAGTTCTATATGAAAAGGGAAGTTGACCACTTTAGGTAATTTGTCAATAGATTTATTTTTTCAAAGCAGTTATTTCAAAGTAGATCAAGTCTTTATTTTTTTATTTTGGGTAAACAAAATTAATTCTAGGAAAAGCAACTCACTGAGAGATAAAACCAATTTAAAATTTACATGTATGTACTGTTCATTGTTTCTAACAGGAGTTTACAGCTTTAGCTTTTTAAACTTACAAGTCTTCAAAGGAATAAAACCAACCACAAAATAAGAATCAACAGAATGTGGTAATCCAATCATAAAGGGTAGTCAAATGTGTTTATACATATTCAAGAAATCAATCATGTAAGTTATAAATAGTAAGTAGTTCATTTGTGTCCTTTTAAGATTCCACATATAAGCAATATCATATGGCATTTCTCTTTCTCTTTCGGGCTTACTTCACTTAGAATGATGATCTCCAGGTCCATCCATTTTGCTGCAAATGGCATTATTTTACTCTTTTCATGGCTGAGTAGTATTCCATTGTGACTCCACATCTTCTTTATGCAGTCATCTGTTGATGGACATTTGGGTTGTTTTCATGTATTGACTATTGTAAATAGTGGTGGTATGAACACTGGGGTGCATGTGTATTTTCAAATTATATATTTTTCTGAGTATATGCCCAGGAGTAGGATTGCTGGATCATATGGTAAGTCTATTTTTAATTTTTTTTTTTTAAGGAAACTCCATACTGTCCTCCATAGTGGCTGCGCCAATTTACATTCCCACTAACAGTGTAGAAGGGTTCCTTTTTCTCCACACTCTCTCTAGCATTTATCATTTCTGTACTTTACAATGATAGCTATTCTGTATGGTGTGAGGTGTTATCTCATGGTAGTTTTGATTTGCATTTCTCTAACAATTGGTGAGTATCTTTTCATGTGCTTGTTGGCCATCTGGATGTCATTTTTCGAGAGATGTCTATTTAGGTCTTCTGCCCATTTTTTTATTGGGTTGCTTGTTTTTGTTTCGTTTTATATATATAAAGGTGTATGAGCTGTTTGTATATTTTGGAAATTAGTCCCTTGTCAGTTGCATCACTTGCAAGTATTTTCTTCCATTGTGTAGGCTGTCTTTTTGTTTTGTTGATGGTATCCTTAGCTGTGCAAAAGCTTTTAAGTTTAATTAGATCCCATTTGTTTATTTTGCTTTTATTTCTGTTACTTCAGGATCTGGTTCAGAAAATACATTGCTGTGATTTATGTCCAAGAGTGTTCTGCCTATGTTTTCCACTAGGAGTTTTATAGTATCTGATGTTACATTTAAGTCTTTAATCCATTTTGATTGTTTTTTTTTTTTTTGGTTGTATATGGTGTTATAATGTTCTAATCTCATTGTTTTACAGTTTTCCCAGCACCACTTGTTGAAGAGGCTGTCTTTTCTCCATTGTATACTCTTGCCTCCTTTGTCATAGATTAATTGACCATAAGTGTGTGGGTTTATTTCTGGATTTTCTATCCTGTTCCATTTATCTATGTGTCTGTTTTTGTGCTGGTACCTAACTGTTTTGATTACTGTGGCTTTGTAGTATATTCTGAAATCATGGAGCATGATTCCCCCAGCTCTGTTCTTTTTCAAGATTGTTTTGGATATTGGGGGTCTTTTGTGTTTTCATACAAATTTTAACTTTTTCTGTTGTTGTTGTTCCAGCTCTGTGCCAAATGTCATTGTTAATTTGATAGAGATTGTATTGAATTTGTATATTTCTTTGGGTAGTATGTCCATTTTAAAAATATTGATTCTTCTAATCTAAGATCATGGTATATCTTTCCATTTGTTTATGTCATCTGTAATTTCTTTGATCAGTGTCATATAGTTTTCAGAGTACAGCTCTTTTGCCTCCTTGGGTAGGTTTATTCCTAGGTATTCTATCATTTTTAGTGCAATGGTAAATGGTATTTTTCCTTAATTTCTTTTTCTGCTATTTTGTTTTCAGTGTATAGAGATGCATTGGACTTCTGTACATTAATTTTGTTTCCTGCAACTTGACCAGATTCATTAATAGAGTTCTAGTAGTTTTCTGGTTGCTTCTTCAAGGTTTTCTATGTATAGTATCATGTCATCTGCAAGCAGTGAAAGTTCTACTTTTTCATTTCTAATTTTAATTCCTTTTATTTCTTTTTCTTCTGATTGCTATGGCTAGGACTTGGAAAACTATGTTGAATAGAAGTGGTGAGAGTGGGCATCCTTGTCTTAATCTTAGAGGAAATGCTTTTGGCTTTTCCCCATTATGTATGATGTCAGCTGTGGGTTTGTCATATATGACCTTTATTATGTTGAGGTATGTTCCATCTATGCCCACTCTCTGGAGAGTTTTTTTTTTTTAATCATAAATGGATGTTGAATTTTATCAAAAGCTTTTTCTGCATCTATTGAGATGATCATATGGTTTGTATTCAATTTGTTAATGTGGTATGTCACATTGTTTGATTTGTGGGTATTGAAAAATCCCTGTATCCCTGGGATAAATTCCACTTGATAATGGTGAATGATCGTTTTATTGTATTGTTGGATTTGATTTGCTAGTATTTTGTTGTTGAAGACTTTTGCATCTGTATTCATGAGTGAATTGGCCTGTAATTTTATTTTTTTCTTGTGATATCTTTGGTTTTGGTATGAGAGTGATGATGGAATGAGTTTGAAAGTGTTCCTTCCTCTGCAATTTTTTGGAAGAGTTTCAGGAGGATAGGTGTTAACTCTTCTCTAAATGTTTGGTAAAATTCGCCTGTGAAGCCATCTGATCCTGGACTTCTGTTTGTTGGGAGTTTTTAAATTACTGATTGAATTTCAGTATGGGTAATTAGTCTGTTAATGTCTTGTATTTCTTCCTGGTTTAGTTTTGGCAAATTGTAGCTTTCTAAGAAATTGCCCATTTCTTCTAGGTTGTCCTTTTTGTTGGTGTCAAATTGCTCATAGTAGCCTCTCATGATCCCTTGTATTTCTGTGGTGTCGGTTGTGACTTCTTTTTCATTTCTGAATTTATTAATTTGGGCCCTTTCCCTTGTTTTCTTGGTGAGTCTGACTAAGAGTTTATCAATTTTGTTTATCTTGTCTAAGAACCAGCTTTCCGTTTAATTGATCTTTTCTATTGTCTTTTTAAGTCTCTATTTCATTTATTTCTGCTCTAATCTTTATGATTTCTTTTCTTCTAACTCTGGGCTTTGTTCTTTCTATAGCTGCTTTAGGTGGAAGGTTAAGTTGTTTACTTGAGATTTTTCTTGTTTGCTGAGGTAGACTTGTATCACTATAAACTTGCCTCTTAGAACTGCCTTTGCTGTGTCCCAGAGGTTTTTGATCATTGTTTTCATTTTCATTTGTCTCAGAGTAATTTCTGATTTCCTGTTTGATTTCTTCAGTGATCCATTGGTTGTTTAGTAGCATATTGTGTAGCCTCCATGTGTTTGCAGTTTTTTTCTTGTAGTTGATTTCTAACCTTACAGTGTTGTGGTCGGAAAAGATGGTTGGTATGATTTCAGTTTTCTTAAATGTACTGAGGCTAGCTTTGTGGGCCAGAATGTGGTTGATTTTGGAGAATGTTCCTTGTGCACTTGTGAATAATGTGTATTCTGTTGGATGGAATACTCTATAGATATCAATTAAGTCCATCTGGTCCAGTGTGTTATTTAGGGCCTGTATTTCCTGATTTATTTTGTCTGGATGATCTGTCCATTGTTGTAAATGGGGTATTATGTTCCCCTACTATTATTGTGTTGTTAATTTCTCCTTTTATGTCTGTTAACAATTGCCTTATATATTGAGGTGCTCCTATGTGGGGTGCATATATGTTTACAATTGTTATCCTCTTCTTGGATTGATCCCTTAAGCATTATGTATTGTCTTTGTCTGTCTCTTGTAACAGTCTTTATTTTAAAATCTATTTTGTCTGATGTAAGTATTGCTACTTCAGCTTTCTTTTGGTTTCCATTTGCATGGAATATCTTTTTCCATCACCTTACTTTCAGCCTGCATGTGTCTCTAGCTCTGAAGTTGGTCTGTTGAAGACAGCATATATATGGGTCTTATTTTTGTATCCATTCAGCCAGTCTACGTCTTTTGGTTGGAGCATGCCTTCTTTAGTTATAATAGTGGCAAAAAAACACCTGGAGACATGTTTGCCAACCACTGAATCATACAAAGTTTATTTCAGCAGACTTACATGGGTTAGTTTTTTAATAATAACTTAAGTGGTTGAAAACACAAACCATAAAGGAAAATAATGGAATGAATATATTAAGAAAAACTGTACAGTATCAAAATACTGTGACTATCAAAAGACTAATGGCTAGAGAAACTATTAAAATGTATATGGGAGATAAAAGCTAGTGTCTAGTATTATAGAAACAGTTGTAAAAGTTATTAAAGTTGTCACAGTGGAAAATGGCTAAATGTTAAAAATTACAGATATACAGATGTCCAGTAAACATAAAGAATAGGTTCATCCTCTAAAATAATCAACTGAAGTTGAAAGTCTTTGTAGGGTCCTAAATTAATAACCCTCTTCCTACGACCCCCAGTTCTGAATCAGCTGATAAAGACATAATATATATCATGAACTACGTTATTACTAATGAATTTGATAGTCAGATCATAGAGTCATGCTATTAACTTCTTAAAGCTGAGCCCTCAACTTTGACTGAACTCTCCATTCAGGTAGGTGAGAGACGGAAGAGGCCTTACCCACGCGGTTAGAATGTACCCCTGGGCAGAGAAAGAGAAACCTGGCCCCTGCTCAGTAGCAGTCTGTCCTGCAGTGCTCACCAGTCAGAAAAGGCACTTGATCTTCACTGGGGCGGCATGAATGAGGGAGAAGGAGAGGCTAGGGTACTAGGCTAATGGAGCTCTTTGCACAAAGAAAGAAACATTAACAATAGGCACGAATTTCTCCCCCTAAGCACAAAAAGTTTTCCTCCTATGACTGCATATTGAAACATCCACGTACCACCACTATTTTTCATAAATTTGCGGAAGTTGAACATTGCAACATAGATAATGCCTAGTTTTGGCTAAGGTATGGGAAAACAGTCATTAGTTACACAACTGGAGGCGGATCAAGAAAATTTTCCTGAAATCCATTTGGCAATATAATCAAGGGCCCTAAAAATGATTCAAACACTTTGGCTTAGAAATTGCACTCTTAGGAGTTCATTCTACAGAAATACCAAGGCCTATGCATGAAATTTTAGCCATAGGGAAGTTCACAGTAGCATTGTTTAAACCAAAAACAAACCTTAAGAAAAAAAAAAAAAGATGTGACATAGGGAAATGGGTAAAATATTTACCCATTGATGCAGTATAATACCTTGCATATATTAAAAATGTGTATATAAATACAGTGAATGGTACCAAAAGATTTCTGTGATATGGCTTTAGGATTGAAAAAGAGTATATTTAAGTACATATAGTGTTACACAGTTAGATATCTTTACTACAAAGTTTTAGACAAAAAAAAGGTGGGGGTAAGTGTAAAAATCTTAAGGATGGTTATGAGTGAGATATTAGTTAACTTATAACTAATAACATGTACTCACCTTTTTTTGCACTCATATTTTATTTATAATGAACATGTAAGCTTAATAACAATTGAAAAAGCGTTAAACTGGCAAAGCAATTACATTTCTCTAGTGTTAGTACTTCAGAGTTTTGTATTTAAAGATATGTTTCAGGTAGAGGTATGACTTCAACTCTTTCAAATTTTTTTCTTCCTGGTACAGTCTTTCTTTTCTCTGTGGTTCTGAGTATCAAAGTTTTTAGCTTTGTTAGAAAAGGCTGATTAGCGAATAAAATTACATGATTTACAAATCCCTTCTTTACTCAGGAAATAAGATAAATGACCACTCCAAAGTTGAGGTCTCTTCATTGTGACTATTTTTAATACAGTAATTGATAGTGCATTTTACATATGTGTTTGAAATTGCAAAAACTATTTCAGATATGAAGAATTTATTGTAATTTAAAATGTGTGAACGTTATATAACATCCATATCAAATACATGTGCATAAAACACTTCATTGAAGTCTGAGATATAATTCCAACTGAGAAACCTATGCATTGATACTACATATTACATATTTATTTTTTAAATTGATGTATACTTGATTTACAATAGTAGTTTCAGATGTACAGCCTAGAGACACAATATTTTTATAGGTTATACTTCATTAAAAGTTACAAGTTAACGGTGATAATTCCCTGGGCTCTTATTGCTAGTTTATTTTGTACACAGTAGTTTGTATCTCTCAATTCTGCACACCTGTATCACCTCTGCCCCAGTCCCACTCCCCACTGGTAACCACAATTTCTCTGTATCTGAGTCTGTGTCTGTTTTGCTATATGTATTCATTTTTTTAGATTCCACAAATAAAGGGTATACAGTATTTCTCTTACTTTGACTGACTTCACTTAGCACAGTACTCTTTAGTTACATCCACATTGTTGCGAACAGAATTTCATTCTTTTTGTGGCTGAGAAATATTCCATTTTGTATTTATATACCAAACCTTGTTTATCTATTTGTCTGTTGCTAGCCACTTGGGTTGCTCTGTATCTAGGTTATTGTAAATAATGCTGTTCTGAACATTGGGATGCACGTATCTTTGAGTTGATGGTTTTTGATTTTTTGGATATATACCTAAGAGTGGAATTGCTAGATTATATGGTAATTCTAATTTTAATTTTTTTGAGGAACCTCCATACTGTTTTCCACAGTAGCTGCACAAATTTGCATTCCCACCAACAGTACACAAGAGTTCCCTTTTCTCCATATCTTTTCCAGCATTTGTGGAATTTGTGGAATTTATTTGTGGTCTTTTGACAATAGCCGTTCTGAGAAGTGTGGGGTGATACCTCACTGTAGTTCTGATTAGAGATATTGAGCATCTTTTTGAGTGCCAGTTAGCCATCTGTGTGACTTCTTTGGAAAAATGTCTATTCAGGTCTTCTGCCCATTTTTAATTATTTGTGTTTTAGATATTAAGTTATGTGTGCTATTGATATATTATGGATATTACCTCCTTGTTGGTCATCTCACTTGCACATATTTTCTCCCAATCAGTAGGCTGCTTTTCATTTTGTTGCTGCTTTCCTTTGCTGTGCAAAAGCTTTTATTAGGTCCTATTTGTTTATTTTTACTGTTATTTTGCCTTAGAAGACATTCAAAAAATATTGCTATGATTTCTGCTGAAGAGTGTTCTGCCTATGTTATCCTCTGTAAATTTTATGGTTTGAGGTCTAATATAGATCTTTAATCCACTTTGAGTTTATTTTTGCATATGGTGTGAGGAAATGTTCTAATCTCATTGTTTTACAGGTAGCTGTTCAGTTTTCCCAGCATCAATTATTGGAGAGACTGTCTTTTCTCCATGGTATATTCTTCTCTGCTTTGTCATAGATTAATTGACCATAGTTGTGTGGGTTTATCTGTGGGCTTTCTATTCTGTTCCATTTGTTTTTGTGCTAGAACCATAGTTGGTTACTGTAGCGCTGTAGTATTGTCTGGAGACTTGGGAGGGTGATAACTGTAGCTTTTTTTTTCCCCCCTCAAGATTGCTTTGGCAATTCAGGGTCTTTTATTGTTCCAAATGAATTTTAAGATTATTCTGTTCTGTGAAAAATACCGTGGGCATTTTGATAGTGATTGTATTCAATCTGTAGATTGTTTTAGGCAGTATGGACATTTTAATTATAGTAATTCTTTGAATCCAAGAGCATGGGATATCTTTTCATTTCCTTCCATTACTTTGAATTCCCTTCACTGTTTTAAAGACCTGTATGCTGAAAAGTTTTCTTCTTTGGTTAAGTTTATTCCTAAATATTTTTATTCTTTTTGATGAGATGGTATATGGGATTGTTTTTGTGCTTTCTCTTTCTGAAAGTTCTTTTCTTAGTGTATAGAAAAGCAGAGCCAGAGCATTTGCTGAGCTTGGAGTGGGATGTGTGGTGAGGTGGTTATGAGAAACCTGGCAGCTGCTTGACAAGACCTCTTTCCACCCTGCCTCAGGGGTTAGCCAGCACGTGCATGCTCATCACAAGCAGAGTCTAGGCTTCCCACAGCACTTCTGTTTGTCTCAGGGTCCCTCCAGCTAGCCAAGGGGCTTGTCTCCTCTACATAAGACCCCAGGACTGGGGCACACAATCTGGACCTTGAACCACTCACTGCCCAGGATAGGTGTCTGCCCATATAATATCCCTCGTCCCCTCTCAGGAGCACAGGTCTCAATCTGATTGCATTGCTTCTCTTCCCACCTGATTGTGTGTCTGTCTTTCTTACAGCCTTGGTTGCACAGGAATCCTTCTGCTGGTTTCCAGTTTTCAATTTTCCATATGAAGGTGAATTTTTGATGTGTTGGGGGAGGGCAGTGAGTTCCATGTTTTCTTACTCCACCATCTTAATCCCTCCTCCTTCTCTAAACTTTGTAATTTCTGCTCTCTGGCTTTGTCTTTTTTTAGCTCCTTAGGTATAAAGTTAGGTCATTTATTTGAGATCTTCTTTGTATAGGCAAGAAGACCCAGAGAGGGTAAATGAATTTCCCATAAGAAGTTAATAAAAGAATGAAGAATTCTGATCCCCCCCCTTTTTTCTGATTTTCATAAGATTTAACAGTATTTTCTTCAGTTCTCAATTATAACATATTCTTTTACTTGTATCTGGACTATGTTTTTCTTACCAAGAAGTAGCTAAAATTGATTGTGGCTCAAGTCCCATTATTTGGGAGTTATTATCTGAAAGTTGATCAATTTTATGGGCTTTAAAGAAAAAAGATCTCATAGGCCTTTGGAAAATTCATCAAATAAATCTTTACAAGAATCTTTAAGGGCCAGATTTAACCAGTAAACCTGTATTAAACTAGTGCCAACTTTATATTTTTACTCTAATTCTGATCATTTAAGCTGACAACTATTCTCAACCATTTTATTATTAACAAAGGAAAAAAAAAGTGAAGAAGACAGAGCGCTCTAATAGTCGCATCATAGAGGCCCCAGAAAGGGAAGAGAGAAAGGACCTGAGAAAATTTTTTGAGAGATAATCACTGAAAACGTCCCCAACTTGGGAAAGGAAACAGTCACCCAAGTCCAGGAAGCGCACAGAGTAGCACACAGGATCAGTCCAAAGAGGAACACACCAAGGCACATAGTCAACAAATTGACAATTAAGGATAAAGAGAAAGTATTAAAATTAGCAAGCGAAAAGCTACAAATAACATACAAGGGAACTCCCATAAGGTTATCAGCTGGTTTGTCGGCAGAAGCTCTGCAGGCCAGAAGGGAGTGGCACGATACATTTTAAGTGATGCAAGGGGGAAACTTACAACCAAGAATACTCTATCCAGCGAGGGTCTCGTTCAGACCTGATGGAGAAATCAAAAGCTTCACGGGTAAATAAAAGCCAAAAGAATTCAGCACCACCAAACCAGCTTTACAAAAAATGTTAAGGGACCTTCTCTAGTCATCAAAGCGTAAGGAAAGAGAAAAGAAAAAAAAAAAAAAAAAAAAAAAAACTGAGAGCTACAAAAGATTGCTTTGGCTGTTTGGGGTCTTTTGTGGTTCCTTATAAATTTTGGAATTGTTCTAGTTCTGTGAGGAATGTCGCGAGTATTTAGATGGGGGTTGCATTGGATCTCTGGATTGCTTTGGGTAGTGTGGCCATTTTGATAGTGTTGATTTTTCCAATCTAAGAGCACAAAAAAATCTTTCCATTTCTTTGTCATGTCAGTTTTCAGAGTATATTTCTAGGTATTTTGTTGTTTTTGATGTAATGGAAATGTTTATGCCCAGTTCTGAGTCTGGTTTTTGAAGTGAAAAAAATAAAGTGAGTGAAGGGCCGCAAATGGCAAAGTATCCTTCTTTTCTTATGGTGAGCTGTATTCCATTACATATATGTGTGCTGCATCTCCATTATCTGTTCAACTGTTGATGTGCACTTAGGATGCTCCCACATCTTGGCAATTATAAATAATGTTGCTGTTGACAGCAGGGTGTATGTATCTTTCTGAGTTAATTCTTATTTTGTGGTTGGCTTTATTCCTTTGATAACTATGTAAATTAAAAAAGCTAAAGCTCTAAACGTTCCTAGAAACAATGAACAGTACATATATGTACATTAAAAAATGTATGTGCAGTAAAAAAAAATGATCAAGCCATGAAAGACATAGAAGAAACTTAAGAGACATGTTACTAAATGAAAGAAGCCAGACTGAAAAGGCTACAAACTGTATGATTCCAACCAAATGACATTCTGGAAAAGGCACAGCTATAGAAACAATAAAAAGATTGTGGTTTCCAGGGGTTTGGAGAGAGGGAGGGAGGGCGGGAGGGATGAATAAATGGAGAAACAAGGAATTTTAGGGCAATGAAATTATTCTGTATGATAGTACAGTGGTGGCTACATGTCATTATGCATTTGTCAAAACCCATAGAATGTGCAACATCAGGAGTGAACCGTGGAGTTTGATAATAATGCTGGTCCATCAGTTGTACCAAATCTGCCACACTGATGAGGGCTGCTGAGGGTGGGGGAGTATGTATGTGTGGGTGGGGAGGGCTGTGTGGGAACTCTATTTTCTGCTCGACTCTGTTGTAAATCTGAAACTTCCCTAAAAAAGAGTATTAAAAAAAAAAAAAGACAGTTTGGAGGAAAATGGTTTACCTGATAAATGCCATTCACTGGCGAGCAGACTTATACCTGCAGAAGTGCAATTAACACTTGTATTAGTTTCCTAGCATTGCTGTTTAACTGTCCCATAAACGGTGCGGCTTACAGCAACAGAAATTTTCTCTTGGAGTTGTGGAGTCTCGAAGTCTGAAACCCATCTGTCATCAGGACAACTCACTTCAAACGTTCTAGGGAAGAATTCTTTCTTGGCTTCCAGCTTATGGTGGCTTCTGGCGTTCTTTGGATTATGGAAGGGTTAACTCCAGTCTTTGACGTCACATGGCCTTCTTCTATGTGTCATTGGGTTTAGGGCCCACACAAAATCCAGGCTATTTCATCTTACCCTTTATTACAGCTAACAAGATCCTATTTGTCAGTTTCTTCACATTGTGAGTTTCTGGGTGGACATGAATTCGGGCAGGGTGACCATGGTCTTCCCACGCAGACTTCTGCTCTTGTGCGGGTCGGGAGGGGCAGTAGCAAGGCAGGAAGTGCTATGCAGGTTTAAGTCCTGGCAGGTTATTAACCTCTCTGCGCCCATTCAGAAAGTGAAAGGTCATCAAATCTGCTCTCTGGGTTTACTGTGGGGACAAAATGAGACGAGTGTGCACATGCTCCTCCTTGCTGGCCCCTAACCTGTCCCCTTTGCATCCTACAACTCCTGGTAGAGCTGCAGTAAATTCCTGGCACTTGCACAACCTCCACATTGCCGTTCAAATGTTACCTCAAGATGGAAATTTCATTGCACCCTCCCTGGTAAGCTGATGAGTCTCTGAACCACACACATACACACAAATGGTACTCTAAATAGAGAGACACAGACAAGTTAAAAATGAGTCCCTTATAGAATGTGAAAAACAGGTGATCTCCGCCATTCCGGCCATGGGTAAGCCTTCCCCCTCGTTCCCCTCTTCCCCCTCTTCCCCCTGTCACGAAAGGAGTGATGCCTTGTATCAGAGATCTTCCTCTCTCCTCTCCTCTCTCTTCTCTCTCTCTTCGTCTCCCTTTCTCTCTCTCTCTCTCTCTCTTGCAGTGAATGCTTCTATCTGCGACCCTCCTCTTTCTCTCTCTCTCACCCTCTCTCTCTTTATCTCACCCCCTCTCCCTCTCTCAGAATGAATGCTTGTATCTGCGACCGTCCTCTATCTCTCTGTCTCTGTCTCTCGGAATGAATGCTTGTATCTCCTACCCTCGTCTCTCTCTCTCTCTATCTCTCTCTCCTCTCTCTGTCTGTCTCGAAGTGAATGCTTGGATCTCCGAACCTCTTTTCTCTCTCTCTCTCTCGCTCTCTCGGAATGAATGCTTGTATCTGAGAACTTCTCCCCGCTCACCTCCTCATCTCCCTCTTCTCTCCTCTCTCTCCTCTCTCTCTCTGTCTCTCGAACTGAATGCTTGTATCTGTGACCTTCCCCCCGCCTCTCTCTCTCTCTGTCTTTCTCTTTCTCTCTCTCTCAAAGTGAATGCTTGTATCTGCGACCCTCCTCTCTCTCTGTCTCTCTTTCCCTCTCTCTCCCTCTCCCTCTTTCTCTCTCTCTCTGCCTCGGAGTGAATTCTTCTATCTGAGAACCTGTCTCCTCCGTCTCTCTCTTTCTCTCTCTCTGTGTCACTCTCTCTCTTTCCTCTATCTCTCTCGCAGTGAGTGCTTGTGTCTCCGACGCTCGTCTCTCTCTGTCTCTGTCTCTTTTCTCTCCCTCTGTGTCTCTCTCCTCTCGTCTTCCACTCTAGGAGTGAATGCTTGTATCTGCGACGCTCCTCTCCCTCTCTCTCTCTCTCTCTCTCTCTCTCTCTCTCTCTCTCTCTCTCTCTCTCTCTCTCTCTCTCTCGCAATCAATTTTTCTATCAGAGTATCTGCTGTCTTCTTTCTCTCTCTCTCTCTCTCTCGGAGTGAATTCCGTTATCTTGGACGCTCCTTTCTCTTTCTCTCTTTCTCGGGGTGAATTCTTGAATCTAAGAACCTGTCTCCTCCGTCTCTCTCTTTCTCTCTCTCTCTGTGTCTCTCTCTCTCTTTTCCTTTCTCTCTCTCGCAGTGAATGCTTGTATCTGCGACCCTCCTCTCTCTCTCTTTCTCGGAGTGAATGCTTGTATCTGAAAACTTCTCCCCGCTAACCTCCTCATCTCCCTCTTCTCTCCTTTCTCTCTCTCTCCTGTCTTCTCTCTCTCTCTCTCCGTCCCCCCCTCGCTCACCCGGTCTCCCTCTCTCGGAATGAATGCTTCTATCTGTGACCCGCCTCTCTCTCTCTCTTTCTCTGTGTCCCTCTCTCTCTCTTTCTCTCTCTTTCTCGCAGTGAATGCTTGTATCTGCGACCCTCCTCTCTCTGTGTCTCGAAGTGAATTCTTGTTCTGCGACCCTGCTCTCTCTCTCTCTTTCATTCTCTCTCTCTCTTTGTCGGAGTGAATTCTTGTATCTGAGAACCTGTCTCCTCCGTCTCTATCTCTTTTCTCTCTCTCTCTCGCTCTCTCGCTCTCTCGGTCTCTCGGTCTCGCTCTCGGAATGAATGCTTGTATCTGACAACATTTCCGCGCTCACCTCCTCGTCTCCCTCTTCTCTCCTCATCTCCCTCTTCTCTCCTCTCTCTCTGTCTCTCGCAGTGAATGCTTGTATCTGCGACCTTCCTCTCTCTCTGTCTATCTGTCTCTGTCTCTCGGAATGAATGCTTGTAGCTCTTACCCTCGTCTCTGTCTCTCTCTTTCTCTCTCTCCTCTCTCTGTCTGTCTGTCTCTTGAAGTGAATGCTTGTATCTCGGACCCGCGTTTCTCTCTCTCTCTGTGTCTCTCCTCTGTCTTCTCTCTCTCTCTCTCTCTCTCTCTCTCTCTCTCTCTCTCTCTCACGCTCTCACGCTCTCACGGAATGAATGCTTGTATCTGCGACCCTCCTCTCTTTCTAGGAGTGAATTCTTGAATCTAAGAACCTGTCTCCTCCGTCTCTCTCTTTCTCTCTGTCTCTCTGTGTCTCTCTCTCTCTTTTCCTTTCTCTCTCTCGCAGTGAATGCTTGTATCTTCGACCCTCGTCTCTCTCTGTCTCTGTCTCTCTCTCCTCTCGTCTTCCTCTCTCAGAGTGAATGCTTGTATCTGCGACCCTCCTCTCTCTCTCTCTGTCCTTCTCGGAGTGAATTCTGTTACCTTGGACGCTCCTTTCCCTCTCTCTCTTTCTCCGGGTGAATTCTTGTATCTGAGAACCTGTCTCCTCCATCTCTATCTCTTCTCTCTCTCTCTCTCTCTATCTCTCTCTCGGTCTCGCTCTCGGAATGAATGCTTGTATCTGAAAACTTCTCCCCGCTCACCTCCTCATCTCCCTCTTCTCTCCTCTCTCTCTCTCTCCTGTCTCTCGAAGTGAATGCTTCTATCTGCGACCTTCCTCTCTCTCTCTCTCTCTGTCTCTCTCGGAATGAATTTTTCTATTATAGTATCTCCTGTCTTCTCTCTCTCTCTCTCCGCCCCCCCTCCCTCTCTCAGAATGAATGCTTCTATCTGCGACCCGCCCCCCCCCCTCTCTCTTACCTAATTCTTCTATCTGTGACCCTCCTCTCTTTCTAGGAGTGAATTCTTGTATCTGAGAACCTGTCTCCTCCGTCTCTCTCTCTCTCTTTCTCTCTCTCTCTAGGAGTGAATTCTTGTATTAGAGTATCTCCTGTCTCTCTCTCTCTCTCTTTCTCGGTGTGAATTCTTGTATCTGAGAACCTGTCTCCTTCGTCTCTCTTTCTCTGTGTCTCTCTCTCTCTCTTTCTCGCAGTGAATGCTTGTATCTGCGACCCTCCTCTCTCTCTCTTTATCGGAATGAATTTTTCTATCATAGTATCTCCTGTCTTCTCTCTCTCTCTCTCTCTCCGCCCGCCCTCTCTCACCCTCTCTCCCTCTCTCAGAATGAATGCTTCTATCTGCGACCCTTCTCTCTCTCACTTTCTCTCTCGGAATGAATTTTTCTATCAGAGTATCTGCTGTCTTCTTTCTCTCTCTCTCTCTCTAGGAGTGAATTCCGTTATCTTGGACGCTCCTTTCCCTCTCTCTCTTTCTCCGGGTGAATTCTTGAATCTAAGAACCTGTCTCCTCCGTCTCTCTCTTTCTCTCTGTCTCTCTGTGTCTCTCTCTCTCTTTTCCTTTCTCTCTCTCGCAGTGAAAGCTTGTATCTTCTACCCTCGTCTCTCTCTGTCTCTGTCTCTCTCTCCTCTCGTCTTCCTCTCTCAGAGTGAATGCTTGTATCTGCGACCCTCCTCTCTCTCTCTCTGTCCTTCTCGGAGTGAATTCTGTTACCTTGGACTCTCCTTTCTCTCTTTCTCTTTCTCGGGGTGAATTCTTGTATCGGAGAACCTGTCTCCTCCGTCTCTATCTCTTTTCTCTCTCTCTCTCTCTCTCTCTCTTTCTCGGAGTGAATTCTTGTATCTGAGAACTTGTCTCCTCCGGATGTCCCTCCGTCCCTCTCTCTCTCTCTCGGAATGAATTTTTCTATCAGAGTATCTCGTGTCTTCTCTTTCTCTCTAGGAGTGAATTCTGTAATCTTGCATGCTCCTTTCTCTATCTCTCTCTCTTTCTCGGGGTGAATTCTTGTATCTGAGAACCTGTCTCCTCCATCTCTCTCTCTTTTCTCTCTCTCTCTCTCTCTCTCTCTCTCTCTCTCTGTCTTTCTCTCCACTCCTCTCCCTGTCTTGCAGTGAATTCTTGTATCTGCGACCCTCCTCTTTCTCTCTCGGAATGAATGCTTGTATCTGAAAACTTCTCCCCGCTAACCTCCTCATCTCCCTCTTCTCTCCTCTCTCTCTCTCTCCTGTCTTCTCTCTCTCTCTCTCCGCCCCCCCTCGCTCACCCGGTCTCCCTCTCTCGGAATGAATGCTTCTATCTGTGACCCGTCTCTCTCTGTCTCTGTCTCTCTCTCCTCTCGTCTTCCTCTCTCAGAGTGAATGCTTGTATCTGCGACCCTCCTCTCTCTCTCTCTGTCCTTCTCGGAGTGAATTCTGTTACCTTGGACTCTCCTTTCTCTCTTTCTCTTTCTCGGGGTGAATTCTTGTATCGGAGAACCTGTCTCCTCCGTCTCTATCTCTTTTCTCTCTCTCTCTCTCTCTCTCTCTTTCTCGGAGTGAATTCTTGTATCTGAGAACTTGTCTCCTCCGGATGTCCCTCCGTCCCTCTCTCTCTCTCTCGGAATGAATTTTTCTATCAGAGTATCTCGTGTCTTCTCTTTCTCTCTAGGAGTGAATTCTGTAATCTTGCATGCTCCTTTCTCTATCTCTCTCTCTTTCTCGGGGTGAATTCTTGTATCTGAGAACCTGTCTCCTCCATCTCTCTCTCTTTTCTCTCTCTCTCTCTCTCTCTCTCTCTGTCTTTCTCTCCACTCCTCTCCCTGTCTTGCAGTGAATTCTTGTATCTGCGACCCTCCTCTTTCTCTCTCGGAATGAATGCTTGTATCTGAAAACTTCTCCCCGCTAACCTCCTCATCTCCCTCTTCTCTCCTCTCTCTCTCTCTCCTGTCTTCTCTCTCTCTCTCTCCGCCCCCCCTCGCTCACCCGGTCTCCCTCTCTCGGAATGAATGCTTCTATCTGTGACCCGCCTCTCTCTGTCTCTTTCTCTGTGTCCCTCTCTCTCTCTTTCTCGCAGTGAATGCTTGTATCTGCGACCCTCCTCTCTCTGTGTCTCGAAGTGAATTCTTGTTCTGCGACCCTGCTCTCTCTCTCTCTTTCATTCTCTCTCTCTCTTTGTCGGAGTGAATTCTTGTATCTGAGAACTTGTCTCCTCCGGATGTCCCTCTCTCTCTCTCTCTCTCTCTCTCTCTCTCTCTCTCTCTCTCTCTCCCTCTCGGAATGAATTTTTCTATCAGAGTATCTCGTGTCTTCTCTCTCTTTCTAGGAGTGAATTCTGTAATCTTGCACGCTCCTTTCTCTCTTTCTCTTTCTCGGGGTGAATTCTTGTATCTGAGAACCTGTCTCCTCCGTCTCTATCTCTTTTCTCTCCCTCTCTCGCTCTCTCGCTCTCTCGGTCTCTCGGTCTCTCGGTCTCGGAATGAATGCTTGTATCTGACAACATCTCCGCGCTCATCTCCTCATCTCCCTCTTCTCTCCTCATCTCCCTCTTCTCTCCTCTCTCTCTCCCTCTCCTCTCTCTTCCCTCTCTCTGTCTCTCGCAGTGAATGCTTGTATCTGCGACCTTCCTCTCTCTCTGTCTATCTGTCTCTGTCTCTCGGAATGAATGCTTGTAGCTCTTACCCTCGTCTCTGTCTCTCTCTGTCTCTCTCTCCTCTCTCTGTCTGTCTGTCTCTTGAAGTGAATGCTTCTATCTCTGACCCTCGTTTCTCTCTCTCTCTCTCATTCTCTCTGTCTCTCGGTCTTGCTCTCGGAATGAATGCTTGTATCTGAGAACATCTCTGCGCACACCTCCTCATCTCCCTCTTCTCTCCTCTCTCTCTCTCTCCTGTCTTCTCTCTCTCTCTCTCCGCTCCCCCCTCGCTCACCCGGTCTCCCTCTCTCGGAATGAATGCTTCTATCTGTGACCCGCCTCTCTCTCTCTCTTTCTCTGTGTCCCTCTCTCTCTCTTTCTCTCTCTTTCTCGCAGTGAATGCTTGTATTTGCGACCCTCCTCTCTCTGTGTCTCGAACTGAATTCTTGTTCTGCGACCCTGCTCTCTCTCTCTCTCTCATTCTCTCTCTCTCTTTGTCGGAGTGAATTCTTGTATCTGAGAACTTGTCTCCTCCGGATGTCCCTCCCTCCCTCTCTCTCTCTCTCTCTCTCTCTCTCTCTCTCTCTCTCTCTCTCTCCCTCCCTCCCTCCCTCCCTCCCTCTCGGAATGAACTTTTCTATCAGAGTATCTCGTGTCTTCTCTCTCTTTCTAGGAGTGAATTCTGTAATCTTGCACGCTCCTTTCTCTCTTTCTCTTTCTCGGGGTGAATTCTTGTATCTGAGAACCTGTCTCCTCCGTCTCTATCTCTTTTCTCTCCCTCTCTCCCTCTCTCCCTCTCTCGCTCTCTCGGTCTCTCGGTCTCGCTCTCTGAATGAATGCTTGTATCTGACAACATCTCCGCGCTCACCTCCTCATCTCCCTCTTCTCTCCTCATCTCCCTCTTCTCTCCTCTCTCTCTCCCTCTCCTCTCTCTTCCCTCTCTCTGTCTCTCGCAGTGAATGCTTGTATCTGCGACCTTCCTCTCTCTCTGTCTATCTGTCTCTGTCTCTCGGAATGAATGCTTGTAGCTCTTACCCTCATCTCTGTCACTCTCTTTCTCTCTCTCCTCTCTCTGTCTGTCTGTCTCTTGAAGTGAATGCTTCTATCTCCGACCCTCGTTTCTCTCTCTCTCTCTGTCTCTTTCCTCTGTCTTCTCTCTCTCTCTCTCTCTCTCTCTCTCTCTCTCTCTTGCTCTCACGCTCTCACGGAATGAATGCTTGTATCTGCAACCCTCCTCTCTTTCTAGGAGTGAATTCTTGAATCTAAGAAACTGTCTCCTCCGTCTCTCTCTTTCTCTCTCTCTCTTTTCCTTTCTCTCTCTCGCAGTGAATGCTTGTATCTTCGACCCTCGTTTCTCTCTGTCTCTGTCTCTCCTCTCGTCTTCCTCTCTCAGAGTGAATGCTTGTATCTGCGACCCTCCTCTCTCTCTCTCTGTCCTTCTCGGGGTGAATTCTTGTATCGGAGAGCCTGTCTCCTCCGTCTCTATCTCTTTCTCTCTCTCTCTCTCTCTCTCTCTCTCTCTCTCTCTCTCTCTCTCTCTCTCTCTCCTCTCTCTCTCTCTCTCTCTCTCTCTCCTCTCCCCCCCCTCTCTGTTCTTTCTCGCTCTCACCCCCTCTCCCTCCCTCGGAATGAATGCTTGTATTTGAGACCCTCCTCTCTCTCTCTCTCTTTCTCGGAGTGAATTCTTGTATCTGAGAACTTGTCTCCTCCGGATCTGCTCCGTCCCTCTCTCTCTCTCTCGGAATGAATTTTTCTATCAGAGTAATCTCGTGTCTTCTCCTCTCTCTCTAGGAGTGAATTCTGTAATCTTGCATGCTCCTTTCTCTATCTCTCTCTCTTTCTCGGGGTGAATTCTTGTATCTGAGAACCTGTCTCCCTGCCATCTCTCTCTCTTTTCTCTCTCTCTCTCTCTCTCTCTCTCTGTCTTTCTCTCCACTCCTCTCCCTGTCTTGCAGTGAATTCTTGTATCTGCGACCCTCCTCTTTCTCTCTCGGAATGAATGCTTGTATCTGAAAACTTCTCCCCGCTAACCTCCTCATCTCCCTCTTCTCTCCTCTCTCTCTCTCTCCTGTCTTCTCTCTCTCTCTCTCCGCCCCCACTCGCTCACCCCGGTCTCCCTCTCTCGGAATGAATGCTTCTATCTGTGACCCGCCTCCTCCTCTGTCTCTTTCTCTGTGTCCCTCTCTCTCTCTTTCTCGCAGTGAATGCTTGTATCTGCGACCCTCCTCTCTCTGTGTCTCGAAGTGAATTCTTGTTCTGCGACCCTGCTCTCTCTCTCTCTTTCATTCTCTCTCTCTCTTTGTCGGAGTGAATTCTTGTATATGAGAACTTGTCTCCTCCGGATGTCCCTCCCTCCCTCCCTCCCTCCCTCTCTCTCTCTCTCTCTCTCTCTCTCTCTCTCTCTCTCTCTCTCTCCCTCTCGGAATGAACTTTTCTATCAGAGTATCTCGTGTCTTCTCTCTCTTTCTAGGAGTGAATTCTGTAATCTTGCACGCTCCTTTCTCTCTTTCTCTTTCTCGGGGTGAATTCTTGTATCTGAGAACCTGTCTCCTCCGTCTCTATCTCTTTTCTCTCCCTCTCTCGCTCTCTCGCTCTCTCGCTCTCTCGCTCTCTCGGTCTCGCTCTCGGAATGAATGCTTGTATCTGACAACATCTCCGCGCTCACCTCCCTCATCTCCCTCTTCTCTCCTCATCTCCCTCTTCTCTCCTCTCTCTCTCCCTCTCCTCTCTCTTCCCTCTCTCTGTCTCTCGCAGTGAATGCTTGTATCTGCGACCTTCCTCTCTCTCTGTCTATCTGTCTCTCGGATGAATGCTTGTAGCTCTTACCCTCATCTCTGTCACTCTCTTCTCTCTCTCCTCTCTCTGTCTGTCTGTCTCTTGAAGTGAATGCTTCTATCTCCGACCCTCGTTTCTCTCTCTCTCTCTGTCTCTCTCCTCTGTCTTCTCTCTCTCTCTCTCTCTCTCTCTCTTGCTCTCACGCTCTCCACGGAATGATGCTTGTATCTGCAACCCTCCTCTCTTTCTAGGAGTGAATTCTTGAATCTAAGAAACTGTCTCCTCCGTCTCTCTCTTTCATCTCTCTCTCTTTTCCTTTCTCTCTCTCGCAGTGAATGCTTGTATCTTCGACCCTCGTCTCTCTGTCTCTGTCTCTCCTCTCGTCTTCCTCTCTCAGAGTGAATGCTTGTATCTGCGACCCTCCTCTCTCTCTCTCTGTCCTTCTCGGAGTGAATTCTCTTATCTTGGACGCTCCTTTCTCTCTTTCTCTTTCTCTTTCTCGGGGTGAATTCTTGTATCGGAGAGCCTGTCTCCTCCGTCTCTATCTCTTTTCTCTCTCTCTCTCTCTCTCTCTCTCTCTCTCTCTCTCCCCCTCTCTCTCTTTCTCTCTCTCACCCCCCTCTCCCTCCCTCGGAATGAATGCTTGTATTTGCGACCCTCCTCTCTCTCTCTCTCTTTCTCGGAGTGAAATTCTTGTATCTGAACTTGTCTCCTCCGGATCTGCCTCCGTCCCTCTCTCCTCTCTCTCGGAATGAATTTTTCTATCAGAGTATCCTCGTGTCTTCTCTCTCTCTCTAGGAGCGAATTCTGTAATCTTGCATGCTCCTTTCTCTATCTCTCTCTCTTTCTCGGGGTGAATTCTTGTATCTGAGAACCTGTCTCCTCCATCTCTCTCTCTTTTCTCTCTCCCTCTCCCTCTCCTCTCTCTCTCTCTCTCTCTCTCTCTCTCTCTCTCTCTCTCTCTGTCTTTCTCTCCACTCCTCTCCCTCTCTTGCAGTGAATTCTTGTATCTGCGACCCTCCTCTTTCTCTCTCGGATGAATGCTTGTATCTGAGAACTTCTCCCCGCTAACCTCCTCATCTCCCTCTTCTCTCCTCTCTCTCTCTCTCCTGTCTTCTCTCTCTCTCTCTCCGCCCCCCCTCGCTCACCAGGTCTCCCTCTCTCGGAATGAATGCTTCTATCTGTGACCCGCCTCTCTCTCTCTCTTTCTCTGTGTCCCTCTCTCTCTTCTTTCTCGCAGTGAATGCTTGTATCTGCGACCCTCCTCTCTCTGTGTCTCGAAGTGAATTCTTGTTCTGCGACCCTGCTCTCTCTCTCTCTTTCATTCTCTCTCTCTCTTTTGTCGGATTGAATTCTTGTATCTGAGAACTTGTCTCCTCCGGATGTCCCTCCCTCTCTCTCTCTCTCTCTCTCTCTCTCTCCCCCTCTCGAATGAATTTTTCTATCAGAGTATCTCGTGTCTTCTCTCTCTTTCTAGGATTGAATTCTGTAATCTGCACGCTCCTTTCTGTCTTTCTCTTTCTCCGGGGTGAATTCTTGTATCTGAGAACCTGTCTCCTCCGTCTCTATCTCTTTTCTCTCGCTCCTCTCGCTCTCCTCGCTCTCTCGGTCTCGCTCTCGGAATGAATGCTTGTATCTGACAACATCTCCGCGCTCATCTCCTCATCTCCCTCTTCTCTCCTCATCTCCCTCTTCTCTCCTCTCTCTCCTCTCCTCTCTCTTCCCTCTCTCTGTCTCTCGCAGTGAATGCTTGTATCTGCGACCTTC